>NW_026682856.1:0-198159 GCF_029962835.1 Magnolia sinica | reverse complement strand
TCGATGGTAGAGAATCTTAAAGCTGAGCATTGGTTCGGGTCGGATCGAATTGGGTCCAACTCAACCCGATCCGAAGTCTCAATGGCCTGACCCGAACCGAATCCGAGTCACCTTACTTGAACCAATCCGATGCATGGTTGACCTGACCCAAACCGAGTCTGACTCGGTCAGGGAAACCGAGTCAGATCGGGTGTGGTAGGATTCATATCGTATGAATTTAATCCAACTATTTCATATGGTGTGGTCTACTTCAGCCTTTAATATACTGCCTTATTTTGTGCTCAAGGCCTAAAATGATATTTCAAAATGGATGAACGGCTTAGATAAAACATATACATCAAGGTGGGCCCCACATGGCTCTGAAAGAACTCTCCTTACCATATCCATGCTTTTACCGGACACGTGTTGAGCATGGCAGTGCAGTGAGTGCTTTTCACGCAAACTTGTGGTAATGACATTAGCAAGTTTTGTGGGTCTGATTATGGGGTATGTGTTATATCCAAATCGTCCATCCATTTGGCGAGCTCGTCATAAGGCTTGAGACGAAAAATAAGACAGATCTAACCATCAAGTGGACCACACGAAATGTTTAACTGTGAAAATCATTCTCTACTGCTATTTGTGGTGTGGTCCAGATGATCTTTGGATATTATTCATTTTTTGGATAATGCTCTACAATGATCCCTAAAAATATATGAACGCTGTAGATATAATAAATACATCACTGTGGGGCCCATATAACTTTGATCTCCTTTGAACCGTTCGTATAACTCGGAGCTCGAGGAGCATTAGTCTCGTCTTCGCATGCCACGTACCTAGCCAGGCCAGCTAGCCTAGGCTATAGCACAGTAGCTGGTGGGTGGTACTGGGACGCGGATGGCGTACTGAGTAACTCAGCATGCTAAGCATACTGAGTAAACTCTATGGGGTCCACCATGATTTACATATTTTATCCACTCCGTCCATCCATTTTAAAAGATAATTTGAGGGCTCTAGACCAAAAACAAAGTATATCCAAATCTAAAGTGGGCCTCACCACGAGAAACAATGTGAATTGAAATTATACCGTTGAAAATTTCTTAGGGGCCACAAAAGTTTTGGGTCAATCTATTATTTGTGTTTTCCTTTCATACATGTATGTGTGATCTTATGAATAGGTTGGATGACAAATAAACATCACTGTGGGGCCTAACAAGGTTTCAACGGTGGAAGTCATTATTCCCACTGTTTCCTGTGGTGTGGTCCACTTAAGCTTTGTGCATGCTTCAATTTTCAGCTCAACCACTAAAATTAGCTAGAAAAATGGATGTATGATGTGGATAATCCACACACATTCATGGTAGGCCCAATTTAGTGCACTCGGTGCGATAAAAGTGTACTGAGTAACTCAGTACACAATCCAATTTCGTGGTACTGATGCTGACAGAAATGGATTGGCTACTCCTTTGTTCGGTGATCTGTGGGCCCCACCATGATGTATGTATTACATCGATGCCGTTCATTCATTTTTACATATCATTTTAAGTCTTGATACAAAATATCAGAGGTATAAAAATCTCAGGTGGACCACACCACAGGAAAACAATAATGATTGGATATCCTCCATTAAAATCCTCCTAAGGTTCCAGATTGGGTCCATTCGGATCGGGTTTCGGATCAGATTGGTCTGAATTGACCACGATCCGATCCTGATCCGAAAATCATCCGAATCTGAAATGGCTAACTCGATCCACCCCGATCCAGACCGTCGGTTCGGTTAGGATCGGGTCGGATTGGGTCTGATCGGGTCGGATCCACCGGATCAGATCAATTTTGCCCAACTCTAGTAGAGATTGATGGAGGATAGGGAAATGAAGGAATTTAGAGAGAGAGAGAGAGAGAGAGAGAGAGAGAGAGAGAGAGAGAGGAATAGAGAGCCCGCTAGAATGAAATCCCTCTCGCGGGCTCTTTTTTGGCTGTGGATTCGTATTACCCCAGATGTAAAGGGCTTGAGACGGACGATCCCATAGGGGGCTCTGTGGGGCCCACCGTGATGTATCTGGTTTATCCACACAGTCCATTCATTTTATCTGTTAGTTTCATGGCATGATCCCAAAAAAGAGGCAGATCTAAGCCCCATACGGACCACACCACAAGAAGCACTATGCAATTAATCTCCACTATTTCCTCCAGTGTGGTCCACTTGTGCCATCAATCTGCCTCCTTTCTTGGGCTTATGCCCTAAAATAAGTTGTTAAAATGGATAAACGGCTTAGATAAAACACATACATTACTGTGGGCTCCATAGATCCCTTTATGGAACCGTGAGTCTCTAGTGGTGTAGTAAATTTTAGTTACGGTTTAAATCCATAGTAATATAGCTACGGATTATATCGTAGTAAAATACGTCCATAGTTCGTAGCTTTTACCCCATTTTTTGGTAGTGGATTTTATATGTTTTAAGCGTGTCTTCACATGATTTTAGATGCTCTGGCCCACATGAGTTCCTTATATGGCTAATTTTTGAGATATTCCTAATTTAAAGGGGACCCATCAAATGCATGATATTGATGTTCAACACGCATCACAGTGGGGCCCACATAGCTTGACCTCGTGACCTCATGGGAAGTTCTCATGAGGTCGACCACATAGAACCATTTCACACACACACACACACACACACACACACACACACACACACACATATATATATATATATATATATATATATATATATATATATTATGAATAGACAACAAATGAAAAAATCAGGCCATTTCATGATTTAGATGAGGCACACCTTGTGAATTAGAGATTTTAGGATGATTTTTCTTGTTTTAGATGAGGCACAATGTGTGATTTTTAGATATTTTAGGCATGAATCTTTTTTATTTATTTCACTGGATGTAACATTATATCCACACATAGATGTATATCTCTTTCTATTTCCGTGAATCAATCACAACTTAATTCATCTATATATATATATATATATATATATATATATATATATATATATATATATATATGGTACAGGTGAAATCAAATCTTTCTTAATAGTGTAATGACCGCATTATAACTTAAATTTTGGAAGCCAAAGACCGTAGGACGGTGCATATATTATGAATATATTTGATGTGACTAAAACATCATGGTAGGCCCATACGTCCATTCGTACATTTAAGCTCAAGTTAAAGACATTTGTATCAGAGTGTCATTTGATAAAACTAATTTTCAATTTTTATCATTTATTTTTAGCATTTATATGATTTAGATTTTCTCATGGTAAGAAGCTGGGTGGGGTCCACCGTGATGTTTGTGGGAAATCCAACCATCCATTTTGCAAGCTCATGTCTAGACATGAGGCTATAAAAATAAGGCAGAAACAAAACTCGAGTGAGCCAAGTGATAGTAAAAAGTGAGAAGGGCAATGCCTATGGTTGAAACCTTCCCATGGTCCACCCAAACCTTTATAAGGTCATTTTCACTGGGATAAAATAAAAATACAAAAATATAAGTCCATAAAAATTGTTTGTGGCCTTCCTCCCCACTCTTTCCTTTTAGGTGGTCCACTTAAGTTTTAGATCCGCCTCGTCTTTAGGCTCATGTCCATGCTGTATGATCTAACAAAAAGAGGACAGGATAATGTGGTCCCACATAGCTCCTGAGAGGTCACAGGCAGTCCTCATCATTCAGTAGGAAGCTAGGTGGGGCCACTATGATGTTTGTAAGGAATCCACCTTATCATTTTTTTTTCTACCAGACCATGTTAGGACATGAGCCCAAAAGTATAATAAATTCAAACTCATTTGGACCACACAACATGAAACAATGGGAACTGGATGCATGTTGCCCATTGACATTGTTGATGGGATGATTGTTAGGACATGAGCCCAAAAGTATAATAGATTCAAACTCAATTGAGCCATGCAACACAAAACAATGTGAACTCGATGCATGTTGCCCATTAACATTGTCGATGGGTAGTAAGCAGACCATGTTAGGACATGAGCCCAAAAGTATAATAGATTCAAACTCAATTGCGCCACGCAAGGAAACAATGGGAACTTGATGCTTGTTGACCATTGGCATTGTTGATGGACAATAATTAGACTATGTTAGGACATGAAGCCAAAAGTATAATAGATTCAAACTCAATTAGGGCCAGGCAACAGGAAATAATGGGAACTGGATGCATGTTGTCCATTGACATTGCTAATGGGCAGTAGCTAGAGTTGGGCGTGGGACGACTCGACTCACCTGATCCGACTCGTCCGACTCGATCTGAACTGAGTAGGATGCGCCAAATCCAAATTCAAACCGAGTCAGGTTCGAGTTACCCAACAACTCAACCCAACTCAATTCGAAACTCGATCCGTCAGACTCATCCCGATCTGAAACTCGACTCGACTCAGGTTGTTGGGTAGGGTGTGTGTGTGTGTGTGTGTGTGTGTGTGTGTGTGTGTGTGTGTGTATTAAAAAAAAAAAAAAAACTAATTTGTCCATCTCTACTCTACCCACCGCATGCCCCAATCTGAAAAAACCTAACCCGACAACCCCTTTGGCCCTTTCTGTCTGACACCCATTAGCCAACAGCCCCTGAGCTCCAGCCTTCCACCTCCTCCTCCTCCTCCTCCTCCTCCTCTCTCTCTCTCTCTCTCTCTCTCTCTCTCTCTCTCTCTCTCTCTCTCATCTGCAACATATTTAGCAGTTTTATAATGTGACCTGCTATGGTTTTTTTAAAAAAAAAAAAAAAAAAATCAATGTTAAAAGGAGGTTTAACCCAATGTTTCTTTGGGGTGGCACATTTGAATCATGCATCCACCTCATTCTAGGGACCACAGTTCCTTGTTTATTAAGAAAAATGGATGGACAATGTGAAGGATTCTACACATCCAGTGAGATGGGCCCCCTGCAAGGTTTCAATGTTGGTGAGGACCACCGGCCATAAGTATCTGATTAAGCTTATTTATGTATTTTATCTCCTTCGTCCATCCATTTTATCCCTCTGTCCATCCATTTTATAACCCAGCCTGATGACTCGATCTAAATCAGTGCCAACTTGATCCGACTTGGTATTTCTGACCAGGTCAGACTCGGTTCAGATCAGCCTAGCCTAGACTTGGACTCGGATTGAGTCAGACATGCTAGACTTGGTACCGAGTCGGATCGAGTTCGAGTCGGGCCTATTTCAAAATCGAATCGAGTCGGATTGGACCTAACTCAGTCTCACTCGACTCAATGCCCACCTCTAGGCATTAGCCAAACCATGTTATGACATGAGTTCAAAAGTATAATAAATTCAAACTCTATTGTGCCAGGCAACAGGAAACAATGGGAATTGGATGCATGTTGCCCGTTGGCATTGTCCATGGGCAGTAGCCAAACCATATTAGGACATGAAGCCAAAAGTATAATTGATTCAAACTCAATTGAGCTAGGCAACAGGAAACGATAGGATCTGGATGCATGTTGCTCATTGATATTGTTGATGGTCAGTAGCCAGACCTTGTTAAGACATGAGCCTAAAAGTATAATAGATTCAAACTTAATTCCGCGAGGCAACAGGAAACAATGGGAATTGGATGCATGTTGCCTATTGACATTGGCCATGGGCAGTAGCTAGTGGACATTGCACTATAGCCCATCTTGATGTATGTGTTTTATCCTCCCTGTTCATCCATTTTCTTCTAAATAATTTCAGGGCATGAGCTCAAAAATGAGGGAGATCCAAATCTCACATGAACCACACCACAAGAAACGGTGGTGATGGAATGCCCACTATTAAAATTTTATTTAAGGCCACAAAAGTTTTGGATGAAGATGATATTTATATTTTCCTTTTATCAAAGTCCACATGATTGAACAAGTTAGATGGCAAATAAACATTCCAGTGGGCCCTAGGAAGTTTTTTATGGTGGCCGTTGGATCACGACCGGTTTCATGTGGTGTGGTTCACTTGAATTTTGGATCTATGTCCTTTTTGGGCTCACGCCCTAAAATGACATGAAAAAATAGATGGGCAGCATGGATAAGGCACAGATACCATGGTGGAGCCCAAATAGCACTGTATGTTAACAACCTCATGCCTGGCAGGGATCATGATAATATTTTTGTGTCTTCGGTTGTAACCTCAGTGAGAATGTCCTTATGAATGGTTTAGATGGCATGTAAACACAACCGTTGGGCTTGGAAGGTTCCCTCCCACCTTTTCCCGTGGGCATGTAAACCCAACCATCAATTACCATTGTTTCCTGTATTATGGTCCGCCTTATATTTGGATTTAGTTAAATTTTTGGTTCATGTCCTAAAATGAGCTTTCAATTTGGATGGATGGCTTGAATGTAGTCATACATATTACAATGAGCCTCATAACTAGGGGTTCCACCCACATCGATGGATTTGAGTTGCTCGAAACTGGATATTAATTAAGATATGTAACCTTTAATTATAACATAATAAAGTCAATGACATCAAAATTAGAAGTTATTGATTTTCTAATCTCCTAGGCATATTTTGCATTTCAAGGGATGAAAATGTTCCTTTGTCAGTCGTCCCCTTGTACAACACTAATATGTTGCGGAAGTTGCGAGGGTCTCTTAAGAATGGGGTGTGGGCTCCATTAAATCAATAATTGGAGCCACTCATTGTCCGATATGTGATCCATTCACTATAATCGAACAATCGTAAACTCATAATAGAGTCATTTAAAAAAAATAGAGTTATCCATGTCCCACAGATGTATTAATGATATGAGTCAATTTCGAATTATTTCCTTCAGTGTGATCCATCCATGATGAGTTTTGCCCTTAAATTGGAACAGATGACATGAAATTAAAACTACTTTCATGTCAACAATATGAATTTATTACAAGACGATCTAATAGGCCTCACCAAGGATGTGGGATTGTTTCAATAAGTGAGCCCCTTGTACAGGAAGGCTATTTAGCCATCCATTTTCTTTCTTCTTCATTTTCTTTCATGGGAGGGGACCATTTGGTTGTTAAGAATATTGCCACCTCCATGGGACCACTCCATCGAGCTTCTGGCGTCATTAATTTTTATATTTTTAATACAATTCCAAGCATATGTATAAAAAGCCCTCTCCCCCAGCGGTCCTATTAATTTTTATATTTTTAATCTTTTCCGTCTTTACAATCCCTCGTAAGAAGAAAATGGCCTATCCAGCCACAAACATTTATTCAGTCGCCAACCCATCCTCTTCAACATTCCTTACCATTACACCCCTGAAAACCCGTTCCAAAAGGCCCCTCCCATTCTGGCAAATTTTCCAAAACCCCCCTCGCCCTTCCATATATATAATAAAGGCACAACTACAGTCCTCCCGATCTCTCATTACAACAGCCCCCTCTCTGATCCCGCCAATTTCCCGTTTTGCCCCTGACCAGCCGCGAAAAGGCGCAGATGTCCTCGTCGAGGCGTTGGAGCGAGCTGACGTGTCGGTCGTTTTCACCTACCCTGGCGAGGCGTCGATGGAGATCCATCAGGCCCTCACTCGATCGTCGTCGATCAGCAATGTCTTCTGCCAGGGCGAGGTTTTCGCCGCTGAGGGTTATGCCCGGGCGTCAGGCCGGCCTGGCGTCTGCATCGCGACGTCGAGCCCCGGTGCCGCGAACCTCGTCAATGGCCTCGCCGACGCGCTCCTTGATAGCGTTCCCCTTGTTGTGATCACCGGGCAGGTTCCCCGCCGCATGGTCGGGACTGATGCCTTCAAGGAAACCCCAATTGTCGAGGTAACCCGCTCCATCACCAAGCACAATTATCTTGTTCTTGATGTAGAGGACATCCCACGCATCGCCGCGGAGGCGTTCTTCCTCGCCTTGTCGGGCCGCCCGGGCCCTGTCCTGATTGATGTCCCTAAGGACATACAGCAGCAGCTTGTCGTGCCCGACTGGGACCGCCCCATGCAGTTGCAGGGGTATGCCTCTTGCCTCCCACTGCCCCCCGAGGTGACCAAGCTGGAGCAGATCCTATGGTTGGTATCTGAATCGAAGAAGCCAGTCCTGTACGTTGGCGGTGGTTGCCTGAATTCTAGTGAGGAGCTACGTCGGTTCGTGGAGCTCACGGGCATCCCAGTCGCGAGCACCCTGATGGGCCTCGGCACTTACCCGATGGCTGATGATCTCTCGCTGCGGATGTCGGTTTACATGAACTACGCCATCGATAAATCCGACCTTCTCCTCGCATTTGGTGTCTGTTTTGATGATCGGGTCACTAGGAAATTGGAGAAGTTTGCCAGTAATGCCAAGATTGTGCACATTGACATTGATCCGTCAAAGATTGGGAAGAACAAGCAGCCGCATGTATCGATCGGTGCTGACCTGAAAATGTGTTTGGAGGGGTTGAATGCATTGCTGGAGGAGAAGAGAGATGCTCGAAAGCTTGATCTTGATTTTTCTGCTTGGAGGGAGGAACTCACAAAACAGAAGAAGAAATTCCCTTTGAGTTATAAGTGCCTTGGAGATGCCATTCCTCCTCAATATGCGATCCAAGTGCTTGACGAATTGACAAACTCGGATGCGATCATAACCACTGGTGTTGGGCAGCACCAAATGTGGGCTGCGCAGTGGTACAACTACAAGCGCCCACGCCAGTGCGCCAATGGGGTTTGGGCTTCCGGCTGCAATCGGTGCAGCCCATGCCTCACCTGGGACAACTGTGGTGGATATTGATGGTGATGGAAGCTTCCTCATGAACGTTCAGGAGTTGGCGACGATCCGTGTGGAGGATCTCGATGTGAAGGTTATGATTTTGAATAACCAGCATTTGGATATGGTTGTTCAGTGGGAAGATCGGTTCTACAAGGCAAACCGGGGCCATACGTATTTGGGGAACCCCGCAAAGGAGAACGAGATATTCCCAAGTTTCCTGATGTTTGCAGAGCAGTGTGGCATACCTGCGGCCTGTGTGACAAAGAAGAGTGAGGTGAGGGATGTGATCCGAAAGATGTTGGAGACGCCTGGGCCGTACTTATTGGATGTTATTGTGCCTCACCAGGAACATGTCTTGCCAATGATTCCCAGTGTTGGCGCTTTCAGGGATGTGATCACTGAGGATGATGGGAGAACAACATATTGATCTTCTGATGCAGGTGATCCTTTCTAGATGGTGCTTTATATAGTACTTTAAATTCTGATCTGCTTGAGTTATTTGGCGAGTAGCCTTGAATGGTTTTGCCCAATAGCATTGTTTTAGATGTTCTTGCTACAATATCTGTAGTTTTAAAGTCAGTAGCTTCTGCAGTGATGATTAGTGCTTGCTTTTGTTATTGGGTTCGAGTGTAACCATTTCAAGTGCTGGTATGGTTTGCAGCATGATGGTCCTTGTAGGTATTTCTGATGGTATATCTGAGTATGGAAAATATAGATTGTATTTTGATGGCGGAGTTGTTTATGTTGTTCCTTGTTCATCTCTTTGAAAGCATCCAATAAAATTGGAAGGATATAAAAAAAATATTAGAAGGGTCCATGTGCAACGATGACACACACATCAAGAATTGTTTATGTTGACTCTAGAAGCTAGCTATCTTTTATGAACTTCATACCTCTTTAGGCATGCATCTGGATGCACTATCAAATTGAATTGCAATTGTCAATCTAACAAAATTGTGATTTATCTTCCTTATGATTGTCTTGAGGTCCAGGATTTCTGATCTCTGATTGTTAATGCAGTGTAATTCTTGTATGAAAGGGGAGGGAGCCATTCGGTGTTGAGCTGCATGAGGAAGTTCTCAGATTGGATGTACTTGAACAAACTCATCGATTTGCCTACGAATGGGTAGGGGTGTACATCGAGTCGAACCGAGTCGAGCTGGCCTCAACTCGGCTCAGCTTGGCCACTAGCTGACCTCCGCTCGAACTCGGCTCAGCTCGGTCCTCGAGCTTGACTGGCCAGCTCAGCTTGGTTCGATCAACAGCTCGGGCCAGTTCGAGCCGTGTTCGAGCCAAGATCGAGCCAAGTTCTCCATTGTAGTATTTTCACAAACACCTGGGCTGTACCTTCAAAATCTCACTGTATTTGAGAGAGCAACAATGGTTTTACAGGTATTTCATCAAACACCTTCTAAGCAACATAAAAATCAAGAAAAAAAGGGTATTGGTTTCATATACATACATTCTTTGCCACCAGCCTTGCTTCTTTGAGTCATTTCATCAAACACTTGGTGAGCAACATCAATATCAAAGTAACCGAGTCACCGAACTGGTTCGATCCGAGTTGAGCTGGGGCCAGCTTGAACTCGGCTCAAACTCATTTTCAAGCTCAAAAAATCAGCTCGACTCGGCTCAAACTCAGCTTCGAACCGAGTCGAATCGAGCTTTTTCGAGTCGAGTCGAGCGAGCTAACCGAGCTAGCTCAGTTCGTGTACACCCCTACGAATGGGATGAGGTTTGCATAGTCAAATAATCAGCCTACTCCATCTATGTCCCGTCATGATAGGTTTCTCATATTTCCGGTTTAGGATTGCCCTTTTTCCACATGCATCCCAGAGGTGTTGAAGCTGACTTTCTGATAATTGCCTGGTGCTTTTGGGAGCTTAGATTGATACATGGGGGGTGTAGACCTTTTCGTTTTAAATTGGTGCTAGAGGAAGACTTTTCAAGGAAAATGTCAGAGGTTGTGGGAACTCATAGTCTCTTTTAGGTTGGATGGGTTTTAGGCTCATTATTAAATTGAAAAATTAGAAGGGTTTCTGAAAAAGATGACAGAAAGACTTCTTTGTGTTAGTTGAGATCTGTAAAGCCATGGTCCTGGAGGAAATCTAGAATCTCGACCATAAGGAGCAATCTTGTGGTCTCTCTTTATAGAGGAAGTCAAGCAGCACATGCATTCAGTTAAGCTTCAATTTAGGAGGAAAGCTACGGAGGACGATATCAAATGGTTCCAAAGATCTAAGGTTGTGTGGTTAAAGGTAGGGGATAAGGACACGGACGATAGGAAGGTGGAAGGTAAACAAGAGATCTTTTAAGAAGTTTCTTTCCCAAAAAAAAAAAAAAAAATCTGTTTGGAAATTATAAGCTGTTATTTTGATCTTCTAAAAATGAGGGGTGGCATGGACCAAATCTCAATAATCTTCAGTTTCCTTAGTTATCTAATGCTGACAATGATTGGCTCGAACTCCCTAATGAGGAAACTGAGGTCAAAAAGGTCGTTTGGGAGTTGTGTAGGGACAACACCCCAACTCTAGACAGTTTTCCGGTTGCTTTCAGTTTTTGGAGTTGGTTAAAGGGGACATAATGGAGTTCATCACAGAATTTTATCAAAGGGCTGGCTCTCTAAAGAGCGAGTAGCGTCTTTCGCTGCTCTAATGCCAGAAAAGCAGGAGCAGAGTCTGTAAAAGGTGTTCACCTGGTAAGTTTGGTTGGCGGGCCCTATAAAATCCTGGTGAAGGAGAGAGGATTCGCTGAGAAAGCAGACTCTACTTGAAGGCTTAGGACTGTGTTGGGGGACATCATATCTATGCTGCATGTGTCCTTCTTGATCGGTACACATGAGTGCATGGGTTCAAGAAATAGAGAGGGCAAGCTGGGTATCATTTGCAAACTCAATATGTAAAAAGCATATGAGTAGGTGAACTAGACGTCTGGCAGTTCCTGGAGTATATGCCCTGAAGGATGGGTGAGGATGGATGGATCAGTGTGTGAGTACCGCGTCTTTTCGAACCTCATCAATGTGATTCATAAAGGCTTTTTTCTAGAGTACTGAGTCTTTTTGGGGGGTTTAAGACACTTGTAACCTCTTTTACCTTACCTATTTATCATGCTTGCAGAAGTCTTATAAAAATGTTGGAAAGATTAGTTAGGGAAGGTTTCATTAGCAATTTTGCAGTGGGAAGATTGGGCTTAGTTGATTCTCATCTTCAGTATGCTAATGATACATTGATCCTTTGAGGTTGAAATTTCTAGTTTGTGGAAGATTATCCATTGTTTAGAACTAGTCCCTGGGAAGAAGGTTAATATTCAGAAAAATTAAATTTTGAGTGTTCTTTTGGGTGAAGATGAGGTTCATTGCTTTGTTGTTGTCTTTAGTTATGGTGGAGAGTGTTCTTTCTTAGTATCTTGGGCTTCCACTATATATGAAAATACTTGCCTAGAGGCTTTGGGACAAGGTAATGGAAAGAATTGAGATGAAAATTTCAGCCTGGAAGAGTAGATACCTCAGTTTAGGCAGCCAGATCACCCTAGCTAAAGCTGACATGGCCAACATGCTATGTCCATCTGATGTCTTGGGCTTCCACTATGTTACGGAGAAACCTGAGGCTTTTGGACAAGGTAGTGGAAAGAACTGATAGGATATTTTCAGCATGGAAGAGTAGATACCTTAGTTTAGGTGGCCAGATCACTCTTAACTAAAGTTGCCTTGTCCAACATGTTAAGTTTCTATGTGTTTGATCCGATGTCTTGGGCTTCCACTACGTATGGAGAAACCTGCCAAGAGGCTTTTGGACAATGTAGGGAAAATAATTGAGAGGAAATGTTCAGCCTGGAAGAGTAGTTCCTTTAGTTGACTTGTTATAGTCTAACATTCTAATAGATTTGATAAATATAACTATATGAAATTTGTTATAAAATTATAAAAAGCAATTCTATACACCTTAGTATTTATACATAAAAATTTCTTATCTTTTTATAATTTTGCCCCCTTTTTCCCATTTATACACCTATAATATTCTAATTTCTGATTTTTTTTTCTATTTTTTAGAAAAAAAAAAAGAAAAAGGAAAAGAAAAGAAAAAACAAAACTTTTTCCAGGGGCTGTGTGATGGCATTTACGATTGTGATTGCATGTGCGCATGGCCACTTTGGGTCGCATATGATAGTATATGTCATTTGACAACATTGCAATGAGCAAGTGAATGCTAAAAACCACAAAATTTATTTTGGTGAAGTGGGTTAGGTATCTTTGCCTCAGGTAGGGGGTGCAATCATTAAAAACCTTGACTTGATGAAAAGAGCTCTTGGGAGGTGGCTATGGAGGTTTGGTGACAATGAGGTCAGTCTATGGAAGAGTGTTTTAATTGTTAAATATGGGTGACAGAGGGTGGCTGGTTAAATAGGGCGTCTTCTCACTATAGTGCCTCAGGCATGTGTAAAGATGTTTGCAAAGGGGAAGCTAGCTTCCTCATAGGTATCATCTTTTTGAGGTGTGGAATAATGCATTAGCTTCCTCACAGTGCTTTACCATGGAGGGAAACACGGTGGTATGGCAGCCTTCCTTCTGTTGGAATCTTATTTAGGCTGACATCTCTGAGGTGAGGAATGGTTCTTGTAGCTTACATGTGCGATGTTTGAGATGGGAAATGGTTCTCGTATAAGATTAGGTTTTGGAATTATGCTTCATGTGGCAACCGATCCCTGAAGGCCTGAACATGGTTTTCTGCTGATCTATTCTAAAGCCTCGCATAAGGGAGCATCGTTCTTGCAGTGCTTTAGCATGGAGGGAGGCAGGGTGATATGGCAGCCTACTTTTTGTCGTAATCTTACAGAGACTGAAAGCTCCAAATTTATTTGTTAGTGAGGTCTTATTGGATCATCCTAATCCCCAAGTCATCCAGATAGATGGATAGGCGGATGTTCCCCTTCAGGGAGATTCTTTGTTATATCAATTTGCTCATTTTTATGCAGTGATGAGGTTTCTTCTCTTGAAGGCCTTACAACTAGAATATGGAGATATCAGGGTCACCCTAGAGTTATGGCCTTTAGTTGCTTGGTTATCTGGACAAATTTCTAGCTGCCGATCATCTTGGATAGGGGAGTATGTTTTTAACTAACAGATGCCTTCTATTCTTGCATAATGAGGAATCCGTAAATTCATATGCCTAAGTAGTTCAGTGGGGGTTCTTGGACTATCTTCAGATTGCTTGGGTGATGCCTCTATCGGTCCCCTGAGCTCAGGACCGGGATTGGAGGTAAATCTCAAAAGCCTCAATGGAATTGTCTTTGTTAGCTGTTTAATGGTGGATTTGGAAGGAAAGAAATTGTAAGTGTTTAACAACCGGCATGAGTTGGTAGAAGCAATCTTCCAGCTTGTTAGAAGGGATATATTGGGGGGCATGAATGCTATTGAGAGGAGCTATAGGAGGGGAGATGAGTTGTATTCCAACCTCACGCAGTGTGGTTTAAATTTTTGGATGACTTCTCGTTGTCGGCCTTTCCTCGGGTTCTACCCGATTATTTTATTTTCTTATTTTGCAGCACTTGGCCCTGATAATGCTACAATCATTCCCTCTCCAAAAGAGCGAACAAAAAAAAAGGAATGAAAAGAAAAGAAAAGAAAGAAAAATCATAAATTTCACCTTATAAAATGATGGGAGGTCACTTCTAAAAAAAATGAATAAATAAATAAATGAATAAAACAAAATGAGGTGAGGTTGGTTAACCGAAACAACTAGAGAGAGCTGGAATATTCTTTGAAAATAATGAATCCGTGTTATAAGGAAAATGGTTATGTTTTGGGTTCAAAGATTGTTAGCCTATGGAAGTGATTGAGAGCAAATAAGGCATTCCCCCTGGCGATGGTACACCAGAGGTTCTTCCCACAATGGATTATTGGTCTTCTGGAAACTGGAAATCAGTTTTTAGGGTGGAAGAGGTTTTCTCAGACAATAGTACCGGGAGATGGTTCATGCATGCAGTTCTGAGGCCACCCGTGGTATTGGTACAACATCAATGCCCTGTATCTAGTTTTCGCTCATCTTCTTCTGTTGCAAGATCATGTTTTCTCAATGCTACGATATGGTGGAGATAAGGTGTTGTGAATTGTGATTGCCAGTGTTTAAAAGGAACCTAAACAATGATGAAGCTGACGGATTTGTTAGCCTCATCGAGCTACTAAATAAGTAACTCCAGTTCCATGGGAAAGAGATGTTTCAAACTGGACTTTGGAGCAAGTGTGAACCTTTTCACAGAAATCATTTTACTTAGTGATTTTTGAAGGCGATGGTACAGAGGAGTGGCCTCCAATGACATTGATTTGGTATTCCCCCGACCCCCCATTTAGGGATTTTCTTTTAATTTATTTGGCATTTACTGAAATTCACATCACCATGTAAATTGTTAGATTTATGCCTGAATTCGTGTCATCACGTAGGTCTGGAATCATATTCATCTTTCCTTTGACAGTTTATATGTCATTTGGCCGAGGATATAGACAGATTGCTTGGGCCTTATCTCTTACACTATGGCCCTAGGTCAAATGATCCAGACTTTTGACTTAGCCATCTATTCCTTGGGCTATTTTGGCTGTGAATGTGAAACAATCTATTTCTAGCGTAGTTCTAAAATTCAGTGACTCGACTCGAAGAGATTTTGACCCGAGACACCATGAAACTCTCTTTTTTAAAAACTAAAAAATAAAAATAAAAAGCAGGAGGGAGGGTTTGAACCCATTCTTTCATACAACCAGGGACGGGCCATGGTGCAAAACTCACTCCAATTGGATGATCCTAAGCATCCAATCAATAGTATGGAAAATGGACAGCCAAGATTGAGCGGATAAACAAAATAGGTCCAATCATCATCTTGGACCACCTGTTGGATAGATCCCATTTTGTATTGCTTATGATTCGTAAGTAGCACTTCGGTTTAATGATCCTAACCATGCCATCCATGGCTCATAGAAAACAAACTGATATAACAAATTGGCCTCCCTCATAGGGTTAGTATCATCCGATTGGCATGATTCTTAGATCATAGCTTGCTCCCAGCTCTACTATTGAATGAACCATCTTGAGTGATAATCAAGCGTCTCACATGTCATTCAAAAGGATTAGGACATTCTTTTCCATTTGGTAAAAAAGGCTTTAGGGCCCATTTGGACGCAGGGTTTTTGCAAAAGGGTTTTTCACACTTCCAGTTTTGGAAATTGATTTTCCTTGAGTGGGCTTTTTAGCCCTTTGTCAAGAGGGAGATGAGATGGGATTTACGAAAGTGCATCTAAGCGCACAATGTGAACTGACTTTTGCTCAAATTCCCTTTTAGGCGTCAATGCCCCTTTTGAGAGTGCGTCCAAACAGGCTATTTATTTTGTGATTTGTGGCTTTCGTAGTCTTGCTGGCTGCTTTAAACTGTAATGTATCTATATTGGGTTTACCTAAAACAAACAGAAAGAGAACATCTATATTGTGTTCTCCTTTGTATTGCTGCAGAATGTTGACCTTCAGGAACATATGATTCTGGGAAGGTGGAGGCACTGGGAACAGGGAAGGAAACTTCTGCGAAATTGATCGGGATCTGCATCAACATATGCTCGCATCGTTGAAAATGGTACTTCATTGCGCTACAGACGTTTAAGAAGGGAAGGCTTTTTCGGCAGTTTTGTTGATACTTTTGCTGCCTTACATATCTTATCGAGCTACACAGTTCACAACTCGTGGGTTAGGATCATGTGTTCTCCTTTGTATTGCTGCAGAATGTTGACCTTCAGGAACATATGATTCTGGGAAGGTGGACATTGTCAGGAATGCAGGGAAGGAAACTTCTGCGAAATTGATCAGGATCTGCATCAACATATGCTCGCATTTATGAAAATGGTACTTCATCGCGCTACAGACGTTTAAGAAGGGAAGGCTTTTTCGGCAGTTTTGTTGATACTTTTGCTGCCTTACATATCTTATCGAGCTACACAGTTCACAACTCGTGGGTTAGGATCATTTGTCATTCGGGTTTGAATTCTTGCCTCCATGTGAGCTAACATGACTGATGATGGCTAAATCGCAAATTTGCGACGGACCAAATCCGTCGTAAAACTAAATAAACGATGAATAAGATCCGTCATTAAAATAAAAAATCTTGCTGAAATTTGGAAAAAACCACCCAAATTGTCATTAAAAATATTGGCGATGGATAAGGTCTGTCGCTAATATGAGGAGGCGATGGACCAAATCCGTCATCCATTGTCAACTTGTTCAGAAATTAGCGACGAATTTGGTCCGTCGCTAAAATAGTTGTGAATTAAAAATAAAATTGTCAGATTTGTTTATATTTTTTTAAAATCTTACACCTAATAGTCATTCAAAAAATAATTCATATGATTGTTTAATAATATCATAATCAATCAATGATTAAACATGTGCGTGAATGTGTCACCCATTTAACATTCAACAAGACAATGTTATTAGCTCTCTCTCTCTCTCTCTCTCTCTCTCTCTCTCTCTCTCTCGGGAGGTGGAGAGTTTTTGTGGTTATCCCAAGACCGAGAGTTTTTATGGTTAAGGCTATGTTTGGATGCACTATGGAATTGAATTTGTAATACTGGTTATGACCAAATTGCAATTACCTAGTGTAGAATTTATATGGGAGTAGGCTCTAAATTTCAATTTATGATGCTTTCAGTCTAGGTAGGAATGTTATTGAAATATGATGGCTTCTTCCTCAATGTGAATACTAACATAGGAAGTTGTGATTTGGTCATTTATGAGTCTATCAACACATGTATATCAATTCAATATTTAAACAGAGCATTCGAATGTTGGGCTACATCTAAACTCTGTAGCATTGTGATGCATGCCCAGTTCAAGTGGAAAGCTCAACCCATGAATTAGGACCCAGCCATTCAGCCCATGATTTCTTGCCTAAGCATTTATATAAGCATTTAAGTATCTTTATAATGTACAGCTTTGGGACCACGTGGTATGGAAAGGAAAGAAATTTTAAGATTCATGCATGCCTTGGGATTTTTTAAAATTATTTTTTTAATTATTATTATTATTTTTTTAAAGTTGTATTAAAAAAATTTATATTAGAAAAAATTGATTTAAAAATTAAGAAAAAATTGGTTTTTTCTTGTTGATTAGTTTTCGTTTTCTCTTTTGTTGAGTTTAGTCAGGCATTTGAAAGAAGCATTTGAAAGAAGATTAAAATTTGAAGTCTTTATATTAAAAACTTCCACATGATATTTTTATTGGGGGATCAAAAGTATGTCTTGGGTGTAACCTTGCACGCATGCATGGGGGCCGTGGTTGTGGCAAGGCGTAGTGTGGCGCGGTGTGGTGTATCTTTGATAAGACATTTTTAAAAAAAAATATTCTTGACATAGATGATGACATAATCATGCACATGCGATAAAGAATCGTCGTGTACCAACACAATATTTAATAAGTTGGCATGCATAGACATGCATTTAATACACCATTTGCATGCACCTATAGCCTAATGCTCATTTCTTTTTTCTTTATATAAGTAACTCGTTTTCTCTTTAAAAAATATAGAATTTTCTTCATCTAATGTCACATCTTCTTCTCTCTGAGTTTTCTTTCTACAATCTTTTTTTGGGCAAACCAGTATGAGCAAGATTGGGTTTGTGTGACTGATATCACACGTGCACTAAATTGAAGCCATTTGTCATAAAGGGGAGCTATTGTATCCTAGGGACAGAGTTGTTGAGACCTAATGCATTGATGTTCTTCTTTGTAGGAGCAAATTTGTCTTTAAGAAAGTGATTGTAACATATATCAGCTTTGAAGTTTATTTCTTTACTATTTCATCTTTAAATTAATGTTATTTTCTTTTGAATATCTATATTACAACTAACAATTTAAAGGCAGTTTTCTTCTCCAAAATCTCGATTTCTATACCAGTTGTTTATGAAAATCCTAGAATCAATTTTTTTTTTACGGGAAGAATTTCAAGAGGTAGCTGCAAAAGATGAGTTTTATCTTACAACCCTTAAGTTAATATATGTTATCAAAGATTCTGCTTTGTTACTTGAGACAAATGAACTAGCAGCATCCTTCGAACTATCTAAATGGAAAGTTGATGACTATGTATGGTGAAATTACATTCTGAATGCGATGACTAATGATAATTATGATATCTACTGCTATTACTCGTCTGTTAAAGATATGTTGAATCACCTTGAAAATGAATTCATAATAAAGGATGTCATATCCAAGAAATATGTAGTAAGTCATTATATTGATTTTAAAATGTCTGATGATAGTCTTTAGGAGATAGGTACATGATTTAGAGTAGTCTCATATGAGAGTATGGTGATTGATGGGGCTTTCCATGTTGTTTTAATAATTGAGAATCTTCCACCATCAAGAGAAAATATATGAACTTAGATAACCTCATCTTTTACATGTGAATTGAAGAAGAGGCAATGAATCATGACAAACATTCCTTGAAATTAGAATATGTAATAAAGGCCCTTGTTGAGAATAATTGGAAAGGTTAAGACAATTGAATGTTTGGTCCACTAAAGAAAAAACACCCACATGTCCAAAGGTATAAGAAAATAGATAAGAACAATAAGAAGACTTGACAATATTGCAGCAATAACAACAACAATTGACGACTGCTGACCCTAATGATTTTACTGTATGACGGCAATGGGTCGTGATTAAGGGCGGCAGCAAACATCAGTCAAGGTGGTTTTGAGTTTGATAGCCACGGTTTCCAGCATTGGCTTCCACCGATGGCTGCTGCGGTGCTGGTTGCCATCGACAATCAAATTATTTATTTATTTATTTATTTTTTAAACTATAGCTGTGGATCTGTCATTTAGGGATGGATCTGATCGATCCTTTAGGGCAAGGAAAGATCCTCTGGCTGCCATTGCTGCCAGATTGTGTAAACAGGGCAGCAATGTCGCTGCCGGCTACAGATTTGGGATGCTAGCAACAGATTTGGGATTCTTGCAATTAGATCTACGGCGGTTTATGTTTCATCCACTCGTCAGGTCAGAGGTGGTGGGTTCCAATTATGGCCAGAGCAGCCCTAATTGTTAAGGCCTAAACACGACTTTGAAATTCATCCAAGCAGACTGTTCTAAATGGGTCCCAAAGAAATCCGAATTCTTGGTGACCTTAATGTGAACAATGAAAAAAACCACTAAAATTGATGCATATGAGGCTTTGATACCAACGGCTAAAACCGCATTATAGAATTGATGGATAGTTTATGCATTAATAATAAAGATTCAACGCAATAACCTTAAAGCGTACCTAATTGGGAACACATTTTCGATTCCTCGATATAGCCAACTTGAATCTTAATCTTTCACACCTCACACCTTTAGGAGAACCTCTTGATGGGACTAGGGATTTCTCGTGTTGGTGAGGGGACCAAGACATGTATTTATAGGGAAAATGACCAAAACAGATTGATTGATTCAGTGAGCCCCATTACAATTGCGATCATTGCAAATATGTTTGGGGTGAGACGCTTGAACCATGGTCCCTATACACAGTTATTAAGTCCGATATGGAAACCTACAATGTGGAGACCCTAGAGGGGAAAAGTGTGATTAGTATCCAACGGTCAAATCTAAATTGATAATCATGTGTGGCCCACCTGATGAGAGTCTTACAATGCATCGATATGAGAAATGGGGAAGGAATGAAAAGTAGCATTTCTTGTGTGTGAACACCAGAAGCTCTGAAACTGAGATATCCCTTAAATAGATGGGAGGAGAGGTCTTAGGGTGCGAGTCTTCAACCCTAGTTAGTACCAATAAGGCGTCCATGGTAGATGGGAGGAGAGGTCTTAGGGTGCGGGTCTTCAACCCTAGTTAGTACCCATAAGGCCTCTACCATGGACTGAGGACCTAGTAAGTAAGGGGTCTAACTAGCTAATAATGATTATCCATTAAGTGAGACAGGATGATTACCTATAGTGAGAGGGCTGATCATTAATGCATGAGGCTTTTACACTCAGTGTGTAAACCTCCACATAAGATATGGGTCAACCTATGCAGGTCAAGTTGAAATGGAACGAAGTACCTCTTGTTCTTCCCCATCTCCTCTCTTTTCCCACTTTCTTATTTTTGTTGGCTTGTTTCGTGAGATTGAAGTGTCTAAAGCAAGTATAAGAAACGGCAGTAAAGTGATGTTTGCCCTTGCAAATGTTCATGACATGTGCATGAACAGGCTCAACATGGCGTGGCCCTGACTATAGGGCCGACCTTGATTTATGTATTGTATATCTATGCTGTTTTCTAGCTCATTTTAGGACATGAGCCCAAAAATACAATAGATCCAAATCTCAGGTGAACCATACCAGAAGAAACAGTGGTGATTGAATGCCTACCATTAAAAGCTTCCAAGATCGGTGGTAATACCCACTGTAATGTTTATTTGCTAAATATCCAACCTGTTGATAGGGTCACACAGACCAGATGAAGGGAAAAAACAAAAAACAAAAAGTAAAAATAAAAATATATCAGCTTAAACCAAAACTTTTGTAGCCCACGGGGAGTTTTTACCGTTCAATCACCACTATTTCCTCTGGTATGGTCCACTTAAGATTGGGATCTGTTTCATTTTTGGGCTCATGCCTTAAAATGAGCTGGCAAGATGGATGGACGGTGTGGCTATACAATACATTCATCGAGGTGGGCCCCAGAGTCAGGGCCACTTCGAGTGCTGGCCCAATACGGTGGGTCAGTGACTGGCATATAGGCTCCTTGGTGGGTTTTGCACAAAATATTGTATCCTGATTATTAAAAGAGTTCTGCCCACCGGAGCCTATGTTTTGCAAATTAATTTAGTGGACCCCAATTAGTTAGGATAAGCTTAGATGCTGATGATGAATCCCGATTCGTGCCAATGAAAAGGCCCACTTTGATGTTATTGGTGAGGCTTGTGTACGGCTGCCAATGGGCCAGGATTGGGCCATTCAAATGAATATTTTGAATAGGCCCGGCCTAAATTATACAAAATGTGGGTGATCAGAGTCCTGTCGATCCTATTTGTTCCGTTCCATATCTGATGTAAGTCTGATATGATCATCAGATGGGTGGCCCACCTGATGATTATATCAATGTCATCGTGACGTGGCATCTATCAAGTGGGGATCCCCAAATGAGCAGCTGTGATCTTTCACACGGATTACTGATTTCCTCGTGCCAAAGCAGTGTACTTTTCATGTCCAAAAACTAGAAACAAAGACCTCCGAACGTCTGGCTACAAAGGGAAGCGGATTTTGGCTGGTGTACCTCACACAAGCTATATAATTGCTCTATTAACCTTAGCAAGTTTTGTGGGTCCGTTCATGAGGTATGTATCATATCCAAACCGTCTATCCATTTGGTGAGCTCGTCTTAAGGCTTGAGTCGAAAAATAAGATAGATCTAACTATAAAGTGGACCGCACTGCAAAAACCAGTGAGAGATTGAACGTATACCATTGAAACCCTTTTTAGGGTCGTTGGAGTTTTGGACCAATATGAAATTTGTTTTTACTCTTTACTAGGTCCTCGTGACCTTATGAAGAGATTGAATGTAAAATAAACGTTATAGTGAGCCCTAAAACTTTTTTAAAGTGAAAATCATCATCTCTGCTTATTATATATGGTGTGATCCAAATTATCCTTGGATATGGTTCATTGTCGCGTAACGCTTTAAAATGATCTCTAAAAGTAGATTAACGGTGCAGATATAATAAATACACCACTGTGGGGCTCATGTAACTTTGATATCCTTTGAACCGTTCCTACAACTCGGAGCTCGGGGAGCGTCAGTGCTCGTCTTCGCACGACACGTACCTAGAGCAGCTATATAGCTGGCGTGTGGTGCACCAGCCAATCCGCTTTCCTACGAATCATTGCGGAAGGAAACGGATTGGCTACTCCCCCTGCCATCAGCCATTTGCTGGTGGTCAGTGCTCTGTGGGCCCCACCATGATGTATGTACTTCATCCATGCCGTCCATCTATTTTTATAAATCATTTTATGGTATGAAAGGAATATCTCAATCTCAAGTAGACCACAGTACGGGAAATAGTGTTGAATGAACGTTGACCATTAAAAACATTTTGAGGGCCATAAAAGTTTTGGATCCAGCTGATATTTATTGTTTCCCTTTATCTGGGTCTTTATGACCTAATCAACAGATTGAATGTCAAATAAACAGTACAGTGGGCCTTAGGAGGATTTCAATGGTGGATATCCAGTCATTATTTTTTTCCTGTGGTGTGGTCCCCTAAGATTTATATCCTTATAATGTTTTGTATCAAGCGTAAAATGATATGTAAAAATGGATGAACGGAATGGATGAAACAAATACATCATGATGGGGCCCACAGAGCACCGACCACCCGCCACTGGTGTCACGGGGAGTAGCCAATCAATCTCCATTGTGTAGGAAACGGATTGGCTAGCCATTTGCTAGTGGTCAGTGCTCTGTGAGCCCCACCATGATGTATGTGCTTCATTCATGCCGTCCATCTATTTTTGTAGATCATTTTATGGTATGAAAGAAAAACTGAGGTGTATCTCAATATCAAGTAGACCACATTACGGGAAATAGTGTTGAATGAACGTTGACCATTAAAAATGTTTTGGAGGCCATAAAAATTTTGGATGAAGTTGATATTTGTTTTCCCCCTTCATCTAGGTCTGTATGATCTAATCAACAGATTGGATGTCAAATAAACAGCACGGTGTGCCGTAGGAGGATTTTAATGGTAGATATCCAATCACTATTGTTTTCCTGTGGTGTGATCCACCTGTGATTTATATCCTTATAATGTTTGGGATTAAGACATAAAATTATCTTTAAAAATGGATGAACGGCATGGATGATACACATACATCATGGTGGGGCCCATAGAGCACCGACCACCAGCCACGTGGCAGGTGGAGTAGCCAATCCGTTTCCATTGTGCAAAGACGAGCACTGATGCTCCTTGAGCTCCGAGTTGTACGTGGTGCTCTGTGGGCCCCACCATGATGTATGTGTTTCATCCATGCCGTCCATCTATTTTTATAGATCATTTTATGGTATGAAAAAAAAACCGAGGTATATCTCAATCTCAAGTAGACCACATTAAGGGAAATAGTGTTGAAGGACGAAATGTGCGTTTGCAGCCACTCAAAAAGTTTTGGCTACTCACACACAGGGCTTGTGACTAGGGGTGTACATAGAGTTGAATCGGGTCGAGGTGGCCTCAGCTCGAACTCGGCTCAATCCTCGAGCCTGACTGGCCAGCTCGGCTCAGTTCAGTCAGCAGCTTGGGCCGAGTTCAAGCCGAGTTAGCCATTGAGACATTTCCATGAATAATTGAACTGCAACTTTAAAATTCTACTGTTTTACAAATACAGGAAATGGTTTTACAGGTATTTTATCAAATACCTTCCAAGTAGCATAAAAACCAAGAAAAATAAAGAGAAAAATGATATTTGTTTAATGTACTTGATCTCAGAAAATGGATGGACGGCGTGGATATAAGAGGAAGGCGTACATAACTTGATGAAGTCAACGTATGGTGTCACACCACGCAATCCACTTTCAACAGTGATATCCGGAAGCACCATCCATGCTGTTATCCACCTGATGAATGGACCTGATCTCACACTCACCTTACACATTGGAATGTATATGTAATGAGAACTGCATCGGCTTTCAATGCTGATATGGCAAACACGTGCAGAATTCAGACCGTTCATCAGACCAGGCACACACTCTATAAACATCCCATCAACCCAAAACAGGCTAGCATACCAGCTGTTGGACACACAAGCGACAAAAAGCTAACAGTTAGAAAACATGACGAATAGCCCACATTCATACACACCGGGCCCACCTGGACAAACCCTTTTTTCTTCTTTTGCCTAGGTTTATGTTATGTTGGGGCCCACCTAATGAATATCCATAACCTAATACACGTGCTACATTAGAACAGATCCTACAAGGACAACCCTTGATTCAATAGTCTGATGACATCAGAGGCCCGGAAACTGGTTATTGGACCTAACAACTTTTATACATGATGTACATACCATCCTTGCCACATTCCGTTGAGTCATTTTATCAAATAGTTGGTGAGCAACATCAATGGCAAAGTAACCGAGTCAATAGTTGGTGAGCAACATCAATGGAAAGTAACTGAGTCACCGAACAGGTTTGATCCGAGTTGGATTCACTCCAAGTCGAGTCAAGCTAGGGCATGCTCGAACTCGACTCGAACTCATTTTCGAGCTCAAAAAACCAGCTTGACTCGGCTCAAACTCAGCTTTGCACCGAGTCGAATCGAGCTTTTTCGAGTCGAGTCGAGTGAGCTAACCGAGCTAGCTCGGTTCGTAGTGTACACCCCTACTTGTGACAAACAACCATGCAATCGAGGCTAGTCGAAATGGTGTGTCCGAAGTCTACGCAACAGGTTCTGAAAATAGCGTTGATAAGATGACGTAGAGAGGGTTGCGGACGGTTACATGGCCAGGATGGATCAGAAAAGGCCTGGTCGACGATAGAAGTGATCCAGACCGTCGGACCTTAAATCAGGCGTATCTCGCAATTTGGAATGAGTTATCGGATGTAAAATATATGATTTTGGGATAGAACGAGTTACTTTAGCCAACCAACCTGGCTATGCTGGGTTGCGCAGGCCGGATTTGCGAAATACCGCCAGATCGATAGTCATTTCCCTATTTTAATTCCATTTTTACAAGTTTTAGTTTGATTATAGCTCTTCATCGAGATCCTTACTCTTGCTGAAGTGGTAGACTCTCAGGAGTTTCAACACCCGGTCAAGGGTTCAAGTATCCATAGGTGGTGAAATTCCACACTAGCGTGAGTGTGTGAGGTGTGTGTGCATGTGTAAAAAAATAAAAATAAAAAACTCTTCATCCGTTGGGCTCTAGAAGTTGTGCCCAACGCGAAAAGAGCTTAGAAAAATTAAGAGAACAGCTTGGTCAAGCCAAATATGACACTATTTTTGGCCAACCTTGCGCACTAGTAGACATCACGACCATCTATAAATAGTAAGTTTACTATTTATAGTAAGTCGTGAGTTTTAGGAGTTTTAGTCTTAGTTTGATTCTGATTCCTCTCCCATTGTTTGGTATCCCTATTTAAAGGATTGTGAACTTGTTTTTATTCAATCATCAATTAATTTCAAATTTATTAGAATTTATTTTGATTTTCTTGCTTTCTTTCCTCGTGGATTCGAGAAGTCTCTGTGAGGAGTCCAGAGAAATTCCATGGATTCGGAATAGTTATCCTCTTGAGGAAGACAGTGCTCGACCTTACGTCTTTCCCTGCGTCAGTTTCGTATTAGAGTGAGGTTTTTCCTCAGATAGATAGCCTCTAACGACTGGTCGGGCAATAATCCCATGGACAGTGCTTCATGAAATCATTTTTTAACGACTTTCGAAGCAGCGCAGTGAGAGAATCGGCAAGCCATGTAAAGGCTGCAGGCTTCCATCGATCGCATGGTAGATCGCTTGGCGGATCGCATAGTAGAGGCCCTAGGGCAGTTCCGTGCTCCTCATGGTAATCCTCCACCACCAATTGTTGAAACTCGTACTCGCCCTGATCGTAGGATAGTACCGATAGTGCATCCAAGAGTCATTCCTAAGGAAGGTGGATCCAGCGAGGAAGAGATTGATAACATAATCTTCTAACACCCCAGACAAGGCGGCGATTGAGTAGATCAAACAGATCGAAAATTCAAGATGCGGGTTGATATTCCTATCTTCAATGACTAACTAATCATTGAGGATTTTCTTGATTGACTTTCTGAAGTTGAGTGATTATTCGACTATATGGACATCCCTAAAGCAAAGAAGGTCAAGTTTGTGCCCTACAAGATGAATGGTAAAGCTTCAGCTTAGTGGGAACAGCTGCAACTCGTGTGAACCAGGCAGATGAAAGCACCAATCTGCACATGACAGCTAATGAAGCAACTACTACATGCCCGATTCCTTCATAGCAACTATGATTAAGTATTATTCCAACAATACCAAAATTGTTGACAGGGTAGTCGGTCGGTGAGAGAATACGCAGAAGAATTTTACCGCCTGGCGGCGCATAACGATTTGGTCGAGACTGAATCGCAACAAGTTACCCGATTCAACGGTGGATTGCGTATGACGATCTAGGATCGGGTTCAGATGTAGTTTGTCTGGAAGATGAATAATGTAATCAAGTTGGCCACCCGAGCGGAAGCACAACTTGAACGTCCTAACACTCGGACCTATCCGACCGCAAGGGTCGCTGTGGTAGGTCCACCCCAGGGAGCTCCATAACCCAAACGGAAGGAGCCTGTAGGAGCACGCACTCAACCTCCTACACCCATGAACTGGGATTAAGGAAGAGAGAAAACTAGGCCTCAAACATGGTCCCGAACCCCTATGCTCGGCCAAGGGGAGACCATTGCTTTCGTTGTGGCCAACCGGGTCACCTGTCAAATACTTGTCCTCAGCGACAAGTGGCAAACCTCGCCATCAATGATAGTAGTATTGAAAACGCCGACGATGATCCAGGTATTGAGGAACCAGAGCACGCCATAGAAGACGAGACCGATGAGTTCGGTTGAGTTTAGCAGGATCATAACGAATCACTCGTCGTGAGGCGACTATTGTATGCGCCAAGGAAAGAAGTAGACCCACAACAGCATAACATCTTTTGAACTAGGTATACGGTGAATTGAAAAGTCTATGATGTGATTATCGACAGCGGAAGCAGCGAGAATATCATCTCCACAGTGATGGTAGAAAAATTACAATTGAAAACGGAGCGTCATCCCTCCCCATATATAATCGGTTGGATTAAGAAGGTTAGCGAAACAAAGGTAACTGAACGGTGCACTATATCCTTTTCAATTGACAAACATTATAAGGATAAAGTAGTATGCAATGTAGTTGACATGAAAGCATGTCACATACTACTCGGTCGACCTTACCAATCTGACCATGACAACACTCATAAAGGGCAAGATAACATATATATCTTCATCAATGATGGCTGGAAGACCATATTGGCCCCTATGGATCTAGAGGGACCACCTGAAACTTCTAAAGTGGAGGGTCATTTTCTCTTAACCATACACGACTTCGTGGAGGAATCAAAAGAAACAAAATAGGCCTATGCATTAATCGTGAAAGGAAAAGAACTCGATCCCACTAACATCCCTAATGAACTAAAACCCTTACTGCATGAGTTTAAAGAAATTTGGCCTAACGACCTTCTCGATGGATTACCTCCCATGCGAGATATCCAGCACCATATCGACTTTGTCCTTGAGTCCATCTTACCAAATCATCCTCACTATCAGATGAGTTCGAAAGAGTGCGAAATTCTACAAGGGTAAGTGGAGGAACTGATTCGTAAGGGTCTCATATGAGAAAGTATGAGCCCATGCGTTGTACCTGCTCTATCACCTCCTAAGAAAGATGGGAGTTGGCATATGTGTGTCGACAACCGGGCCATTAACAAAATCACTATAAAATACAGGTTTCCCATACCACGGCTGGACGATATATTGGACATGCTTGAAGGTGCGAAATTATTTTCTAAGTTGGATCTGAGGAGCGGCTACCATCAGATTTGAATACGGTCGGGTGATGAGTGGAAGACGACCTTTAAGACCAAGGAAGGATTGTACGAATGGATGGTCATGCCCTTCGGTCTTTCGAACGCGCCTAGCACATTCATGAGATTAGTGAACCAAGTTCTGAAACCTTTTATTGGATGGTTCGTTGTAGTTTATTTCGATGATATTTTGATATACAGTCAAGATGAAACCACCCATATGGAACACCTCAAGAAGGTCCTTCAAGTGCTCAATAAAAATAAACTGTATCTCAATTTTAAAAAGTGCTGCTTCATAACTGATAGCTTGTTGTTTCTGGATTTTGTCATAACATCCATGGGCATTCGGGTGGATGAGGAGAAGGTGAATGCAATCAGAGAATGGACGGTTCTCACAAATATTCACGAAGTACAAAGTTTTCATGGACTAACGACATTCTATCATCAGTTCGTGAAAATTTTCAGTACTATTATGTCACCAATCACAAATTGCATGAAGAAATGACAGTTTTAGTACACTGATGGAGCCGACAAGAGTTTTGCCAAAATTAAGCGCAGGTTATCTACGATCCTAGTTTTTGTACTTCCCAACTTCGACAAACTGTTTGAAGTTGAATGTAATGCCTCATATGTCGAGATTAGGGGAGTTTTGTCTCAAGAAGGTAGGCCAGTGGCCTTTTACAGTGAGAAACTTAGAGATGCACGCAAGAAGTGGTCTACATATAAAATCGAGTTGTACGTAGTGGTCCAGGCACTGTGACACTGGTGACGTTATTTGATTTAAATGGAATTAATACTTTACACGAACCATCAAACTCTCAAATTCATTAATAGGCAAACTAACATTAACCGTGTTCATGTTAGATGGATCTCGTTTTTACAAGAATTCACGTTCGTGCTAAAACATAAGTCTGGGCAACAGAATAAAGTAGCCGATGCGCTGCGTCGTTGTGCAACTTTATTAGCCACTATGAGTAATGAGGTTGTCGGGTTTGAGCACCTTAAGGATATATATATGCTGGCAACAATGACTTCAAGGACGTATGGGTTAGATGGCAAGAAGGCCACCCTGACGACATACATATGTAAGACGGGTTCCTTTTGAAGGGAAATCGACTGTGCATCCCCAAAAGTTTGTTAAGAGAACAGATAATCCAAGAGTTACATGGATGTGGCTTTAGTGAATACCTTGAGCAAGACAAGATGCAAGCTCTTGTGGAAGAGCGGTATTACTGACCGCAATTGGTATGTAATGTGGGAAAGACAGTCCAACGTTGTTATATTTGTCAGACCTCTAAGGGGCAACCTCATAATACGGGCCTCTACACCCCATTACCCATGCCTGATGGCCCTTGGGAGGATTTATTTATGGACTTCGTGCTTAGTCTCCCATGAATACAACACGACATGGATTCTATAGACTTCATGCTTGAAGTGGAGGAGACTAATGAAGAGAGGGTCGCAAACAGTTACATGGCCAAGATGGATCAGAAAAGGCCTGGTCGACGACAGAAGTGATCCAGACTGTCGGACCTTAAATCAGGTGTATCTCGCAATCCGTAATGAGTTATCGGACGTAAAATATATGATTTTGGGGTAGAACGAGTTACTTTAGCCAACCAACTTGGCAATGCCGGGTTACACAGGCTAGATTTGCAAAATACCACTATATCGATGGTCGTTTCCCCATTTTAATTCCATTTTTACTATAAATATTAAGTTTCAGTTTGATTATAACTCTTCATCCGTTGGGCTTTAGGAGTCGCGCCTAACACGAAAAGAGCTTAGAAAATTTAGGAGAACAGCTTGGTCAAGCCAAATAGGACACTTACTATTTTTGGCTGAAAACCTTGCACACTAGTAGACATCACGACTGTCTATAAATAGTAAGTTTAGTATTTATAGTAAGTCACGAATTCTAGGAGTTTTAGTCGTAGTTTGATTTTGATTCCTCTCCCATTGCTTTGTGTCCCTATTTAAAGGGTTGTGAACTCATTTTTATTCAATCATCAATTAATTTTAAATTTATTAAAATTTATTTCTATTTTCTTGCTTTCTTTTCTCATAGATTCAAGAAGTCTCTGTGAGGAGTCCAGAGAAGTTTCATGGATTCGGAATAGTTATCCTTTTGAGCAAGATGTTGCCCAACCTCATATTATCAAAAACATACAATTGGTAGCCAACAAAGGGACGTTCAAAGGGATCTTCAGAACCCAAGTTCAACGGAAAAAGTTAGATCATCAAGATCTTCCATTCACCCTGATTTCAGGACAACAGGACCATGATTTTAATGGTCCAGATTAGGATATACTTATGCCACGTGTATGGCGAGTGAATCACCACAGCTCAGTGCGTTGTGAAACAAGAAGCACATTGTAGTCTGCCGACTGCCTAAGATTCCTCGGCGGGTAGATTTAAGTTGTGGATAAGCCACAGTTTAGTAAGTTGTGGCAACTCATCCCCGCAGGCTTATCATACATGTTATCAATCCTGACGATCCAAATCATGGGCCCACCGTGGATGGTGCATCATCGAAAACCTTAACCATCCATTCGGCGCCCACCAGTTGGACGGTAAAAATCGTCCAATCGATGTGAATTCCAACATTGCTCCATCCCAAGAAGGTCCTTGATTTCGGTGGACACGGATTAACTTCTGACAGCGTCAGTAGCAAATCTCCCTATTGAAGTAACGTCACCAAGTTATGTGAGCCTCACCGTTGTATCTAAACGGTTCATCCATTTCGAGAGATCATGTTATAGCATGAGCCAGAAAAGAAAGCTAGATCCAAAGCTCAAATCAACCGCTCAAAAAAAGTAATGTGTCGGAAAACTTCTATGGCTTTGTAAGTTTCTAATGGTAGGCGTTCAATCCTCACTGTTTTATGTAGTTCTTTGAATCATGCCTTAAAATGATTTTGAAAAATAGATAGACGATGGGGATACAAAACATACATCAGGGTGGGGCTTGCAGAACTTGGTGATGGCACTTCATTAGTGAGATTTGTCAGTAGCTGATGTAGAGCGGGTCGCGGACAATTACATGGCCAAGATGGATCAGAAAAGGCCCGGTCGACAACAGAAGTGATCCAGACCATCGAACCTTAAATCGGGCATATCTTGCAATCCGGAATGAGTTATCTGACGTAAAATATATGATTTTGGGGTAGAACGAGCTACTGAAGCCAACCAACCCGGCTATGCCGGGTTGCGCAGCCCGGAATTGCGAAAAACCCCTGGATTGACGGTTGTTTTCCTGTTTTAATTTCTTTTTTACTATAAATAGTAAGTTTTAGTTTGATTATAACTCTTCATCCGTCGGGCTTTAGGAGTTGCGCCCAACATGAAAAGAGCTTAGAATAATTAGGAGAATGGTTTGGTGAAGCCAAATAGGACACTTACTATTTTTTGCCGAAAACCTTGCGCACTAGTAGACATCAGGACTGTCTATAAATAGTAAGTTTACTATTTATAGTAAGTCGCGGATTCTAAGAGTTTGAGTTGTACTTTGATTCTAATTTCTTTCCCATTGCTTGGTAGCTCTATTTAAATGGTTGTAAACTCGTTTTTATTCATCAATTAATCAATTTCGAATTTATTAGAATTTATTTCTATTTTCTGCTTTCTTTCCTTGTGGATTCGAGAAGTCTTTGTGAGGAGTCTAGAGAAGCTCCGTGGATTTGGAGTAGTTATCCTCATCACGTTCATCCCTGCGTCAGTAGCTAATGCGTCCATCCGATGTAGGTGGCCCGCGATGGACGTGAATCAATGCCACGTGTACAGTAGATAAGTTGTCACAATTTAACAAATTTCTTCCGACGCACAGAGTAGAGCAAATCCACCTACAAGTACAAAGGAGAGGGAGGATACACTCATTCATTAGTTACACTATTTTGGGGTGTTAGAGAGAAATGGGCCACGAGGTGGATCATGCATTCATCCAAACCTTAGAATACAGGCCCAGTCACTCAATCAATGATGCTAGAGGAATCCCATTGATTGATCTCTCACCGTTAAATTCTCTGAATTCAGATGACCCACAAGCCCTAGCTGGCCTCGTTGCAGAGATCGGGGCCGCCTGTAGAGACTATGGCTTCTTCCAAGTGATCAACAACAGCGTGCCGTTAGAAATTCGGGAGAAAATGGAATCAACGGCTAAGACGTTCTTCGCTTTGCCTTCGGAGGAGAAGCACAAGGTGCGGCGAGACGAGGCGAATCCTTTCGGCTACTATGATACGGAGCATACCAAGAATGTGAGAGATTGGAAGGAGGTGTTCGATTTCATCGTGGAGGATCCGACCGTGATCCTACCTTCTGATCAACTGGGCTATTGCGGATCAAAGATTTTGCCAAACCAATGGCCAGCGTACCCTCCTAAGTTCAGGTAATCGCGGGCCCATGAAATTGACGGTCCATTTCTTTAGCCAGCCGATAATCTTATTATGAAATTATAGTTACTATTTATATTTAAATTTTAAAATATTTGTATGAGAAATTTACAATAGACAACTTAATTAATACGAAATTTACATTCTTTTACCTTTTCAAAGATTACTTGATTAATATGAAATTTACATTTTGTTACCTTTTTCATATAGGTTTTAGAATAGAGGTTTTAGAAAAGCTATCTATCTCATTGACCATTGTCCTAGCAGCGGGCGTGCAAACAAATAGGTAGCTGTTTGGGTAGACCCAACATGGTGCTTATGTAAATTCAGCCAGACCCAACATAATTTTGTCCTAGGGGATAAAAATCACCACCGTTCATGATTTCGGTATACCTAATGATTGGAAACATTTTACGGGTATAATCACCCTCCGACCAATTTTTCTTGGAATGGCCCACATATGAATCATAAATGGGAAGCCTAAATTTTGACATCGCGTCTACTGGTTGGAGTGGATTTCATATAATCATCATAGTAGACCTGATAAAAGTCATCCGTGGATATCTCTCTCTCTCTCTCTCTGGCAGAACACTATTTTTATTTATTTATTTTGCTATGGGCTTAAATTGGCATTATGCATCTGATGTAGAGCGGGTCGCGGACAGTTACATGGCCAAGATAGATCAGAAAGGGCCCGGTCGACGACAGAAGTGATCCAGACCATCGAACCTTAAATCGGGCATATCTTGCAATCCGGAATGAGTTATCTGACGTAAAATATATGATTTTGGGGTAGAACGAGCTACTGAAGCAAACCAACCCCGCTATGCTGGGTTGCGCACCCCGGAATTGCGAAAAACCCCTCGATCGACGGTCGTTTTCTTGTTTTAATTTCGTTTTTACTATAAATAGTAAGTTTTAGTTTGATTATAACTCTTCATCCGTCAGGCTTTAGGAGTTGCGCCCGACGTGAAAAGAGCTTAGAATAATTAGGAAAACAGTTTGGTGAAGCCAAATAGGACACTTACTATTTTTGGCCGAAAACCTTGTGCACTAGTAGACATCATGACCGTCTATAAATAGTAAGTTTACTATTTATAGTAAGTCGCGGATTCTAGGAGTTTGAGTTGTAATTTGATTCTAATTTCTTTTCCATTGCTTGGTACCCTTGTGAACTCGTTTTTATTCATCAATTAATCAATTTCAAATTTCTTAGAATTTATTTCTATTTTCTGCTTTCTTTCCTCGTGGATTCGAGAAGTCTCTGTGAGGAGTCCAGAGAAGCTCTGTGGATTCGGAGTAGTTATCCTCATCACGTTCATCCCTGCGTCAGCATCTAATAGTGAGAGTGAATTTTGCATACATATCATGGTGGGCCCAGCCAAAAATCAAGTCAGGGCATCCCCTCCAACTACACCTAGAGATATATAATTAGGAAAAAGGAAAAGTATGAGATGGCACTCTTGATTTTGACGGAGCTCATTGGGATGTTTATGTAAGATCCAGTCCTGACTCTTAGATATTTAGATTCATATTAGTTCTAAAGACAAAAAAATCAGGTTCACCTGTGATTCATGCTGGCCACAACAAAGGAAATATTTGGTAGAGGGAAGTCACCTTGATTTTTACGGATCACCGTGATAATCATATGAAATCTACTCCAACCATTAGATGCCACACCAAAATATAGGCCTCGGCCCTAAAGATCAGGCTAATCCATGATTCCTGTGGGCCATACCAAGGAATACATTTTGGAAGGCAATTATTACCTTGTACACTATTTTCAATCATGTGGTGATGCACCTGGTGGTTAAAGTCCATCAAGAATTTGATCCAAAAGGCCAAGGTGCATCAAACCTAGTTTTTAGGTTTTCGAACTCGATCCATGCTCCAAAATTTGAGACCTAGGGTTCACAACCATGGATTGCCAATGACTTGTACTTGGTCGACTACATCCAGTTTGGCACCACAAGTGACCCACTAGTATGACTCATCCCTCAATTTAGGTGACTCCTGACTCATGACTGAATGAGTCCATTCATTCTTTCTTTTCTTTTTTCTTTTTAATCAACTTTTTTTTTTTTTTTCATTCCAAAAAAAGGATGTACAAACTTCTTTAGAGAGGGCGCCATTTGGGTCCTCCCAAAATTCGAGAGGACCTATCGAAAGGTTACCACCTATATACATGGAGAGAGAGGAACAAAAAGGAAACTGCACCGAGAGAAAATTAAGAGACGGATCTGAGAGTCCCTAACCTGACTTTGTCCAAAAAGATGAGACCACGGACTTGCGACGGGAGCGCAGGAAAATGAAGGAATAGCAAAGCTGACTGATTTCGGCTCCCTTTCCGGGCCAAAAAATCGGTAGGACCGTTTCCCTCCCTAAGCGTGTGCGAGAAGGAAAAATTGCCTAACCGCTTTAAGATATTGATTCTTGTTATCTACGGTTTCCATTTCCACGGAACCTTTTTATGACCCGCCAGTAAACCAATCATTAAACTAGAGTCAAATTCTACCATGATGTTAGTCAGCCACTGCTCAATACAAATCATCATCCCATCGTGGATCACACGAAGTTTCGCCAGGTTGTTGGAACCTTCACCATAGCTAATGGAGAAGCCCCGTTGTCACTTCTGCAAATACCACCTCCACCCGAGGGGCGGGGATTCCTAATGGCTGATCCATTTGTATTCAATTTGACCCAACCAAGGATCGAGTTTCTCCATTTAACCAGGACAGCATTGGGCCTTCTCTGAGTAGTTGTTGGAAGCTTGAGAACGGGAGCGAGGATCGGCAGTGAGAGGCCGTCAACAAAGCCTGCACCTATAACATGCTTGGCCCACCATCTAATTCGGTCAATAGATCTTATGATGTTAACCGGTTTTCCATCATAAGTGGCCTCGTTTCTGGAGCCCCAAATCTCCCAGAGAATAAGTAATGGAAGAAGATATCTGATCGTAGGGGAGGCGTTACCCTGGGCAGCCGCACGTCACCAATGAAACAGTCTACTTTCTACGAATGAGTGAAATAGAGTGGGAATATCACATAACGTATCGAAGAAGGACTATAAGGACGCTGCAAGATGACCATCGAGGAATAAATGTGTAATAGATTTCGTGTCCGAGCAAGCATGACTGTTGCCATAGCAGCAACGACACATAGAAGCCAGCGCCACTCCTTTTGATTGGATTCTGACATCAACTAGAGTAGCATTCTGCAGCAACCTCCACATGAACACCGAGATTTTCGGAGGAAGGGAGTTGTGCCATATCCAACTGGTCCACCGAACAACAGGGGAAACGCCTCTAATGAACTTCCATGCAGATTTAAGGGAGAGTGTCCCTGACGGATCACAGGGCCAAAAACAGGACGCAGCCTCCTGCGAGGTAGCAAATCCTCCATGGAAGAGGTCATTAATGATCTCTTAGGGGAGAAAGGAGTACACCCCAGAAGGGGGGAGAGGTCCAGAATTGCCGAGAAGGTCTGACAATTAGCTCTTCCAGCTCCTCTGGGATAGGTCTGACTGCCAATTGTTGGAGAGTACCCCTGCCCATCCAATTGACCTTCCACAGGTTTAACTCACCTTGGCCAACATGCCATTGAACATTATCATTTAGAAATGGGATGAATTCCTTGATTTGCTTCCAAAAGGGGGAGGTTCAGCGGTGGCTGCAATGGGACTTCTGAGCCAAGATCCTTGGAGTGTCTGTTACGCATAAGGTTGACCCATGGCCCCGGGGAGACGTTGAACTTTGCAGTCCAAGTCAATTTCATGCGCTGAGCATTCAAAACCTCCTTCAAACTTCTTATACTTAGCCCTCCTTCAATTGGTTTTGCAATTTTTTCCAAGCCAGCCAATAAAATTTTCTTTTCCCATCAGCCCATCCCCCAAAAAAAATATGAAAAAGAGCTTTCACGATTAGCGATCACCTGACGTGGGATATGCATTACAGCCATGATGTGGATTGGAAAACTCCTAAGAACGTATCAGATTAACGTATCTTTGCCCGCTTGTGAAATCTGTCTGGCCGCCCATCCTGAAGTTTTCTTGCGCACCTTATCAATCAAGAAATGGAACGCCGAGGATTTAATTTTGCCTTTAGAAAGGGGGGCTCCTAAGTAATGGATGGAATCTGAGGCTTTGCCGAATCCTAAGAGTCGTTCTGTTGATCTGATTCTCCTAGAAATTAAGGTCGTAGAGCATATGAAGCAGCTCTTGTTATTGTTGATTCGTTGGCCTGTTGCTTCTTGAAATAGAATCAGGAAATTCTTGATAGCTATCAGGGACGACTGACTATCGTTGAGGAAGAGAAGCATGTCATCTATGTACAGCAAGTGAGAGATGGTGGGGTAGCCACGTTGCAGGTTGAATGGAAGACAGGCACCGCCCGACATGAGGAGGTTAAGGTTAGCAGAAAAAGCTTCCATAGCAATGATGAACAACATTGGAGAAAAGGGGTCTCCTTGTCTAAGACCTCTTGACGATTTAAAGAACCTCGTCGCTTCACCATTAATGAGAATGGAGAACCAATTGTTTTCCCAACATGCTTCCAGGAGCTGAATCCATCTGTCACAGAAACCAAACTTATGGAGGACTTATTTAAGGAACTCCCAGTTGACTCTGTCGTATGCTTTCTCAAGGTCTAATTTGAGAATGAGATTGCCGCGTCGAACCTTTCTGTCTTTAGCACGCATCGCCTCCTGAGCAAGTCCAATGTTTTCCGCTATTGATCTACCTTGAACAAAAGCACCCTGTTCTTGTGAAATAAGTTTGGGAAGCAAAGAGCTTAATCTGTTAGCAAGTAATTTTGCGAAAATTTTGTAAATGATGTTGCACAGAAATCCAAGAATTTTGCAGCTGATTGAGACTTTGGGATTAGGCATATAAGCGTCGAGGTAAACGCTCTTGGGATCGGGGCCCCGGACAACATCTCCATTGCAGCTCTATGGATGTCTCTACCAACTACGTCCCAACAATTGGACTGGAAGGCAGCCGAGAATCCAGCGGGCCCAGCAGCCCCATCTTTTGGGATGGACATCAAAGTAGAGTGAACTTCCTCAATAGAGGGAGGAAGTAAGAGCGCTTCATTATCTTGCCGGTTAAGAACCTCAAGACGACGTTGGTGGGCTCAATGTGAAGCGGAAGGCAGATGGTCAGTGGGTCAGGGTGAAACCAATCCCGAATTCTTACATAATCAACCTTGGGGACATCATTCAGGTGCTGTGAACTCTTCCTAAGTCTGTTGGTATGATAGGGTTGGATTTAAAAACAAGGGGTGCACATGGACACTTCAATTGGTTCATATAGGTGGTGGGACCCATGTACACTCTTCAAGTGTTCGGACCTTCCAATCACATAGACTTGGGAGGTGGGGCCATCAGATCAATGGTCTAGATCACTGTACCGTAAATCTATATTTTATTTGGATTGTATCATTAATCATCTTTAGGACAGTAAAAATATGCACCGGTCAATTTACAGATCTTCCATTGATTTTTATTTTTTTTTAATTACTTTTTTTTTTTTTTGAAAGGTTTGGAGCAATGACAAGTAAGAGAGCATAGAGCACAGGGCAACGGTTAATTCGGAAAGAGAGAGATTATCCATCCCTTTTTTCTTCAATCCTGCAAACTACACTATGGTGAAGCCATTGGAGGAGCTGACAAGTGAACAGAACCCTCCTAAATACAGGGAATACAATTGGGGGGAGTTCTATAAGGAAAGGTCTCATGGAAATTTCAAGAAGATGGATGTTGAAAATCTTCAGATATATCACTTCAAGATATCCAAATGACCCACCTCCTCCCACGCATCACGGTTATGCCAGATTATTGAGGAAGACATCATTAATTAATATGATGTATATGATAAGGCATGAGTATGGTGTTGTTAGCTAATCACAAGTCATTTGAATGGGTGCTATGTTTGTGTTTTACAACTCGTAACGAATTAAGAATAAACATCAAACTGGTGTTTGGATACTTTCTTTTTCTTCTTTTTTTTTTTTTTTGTAATCTTTCGTGTTTGGATATTGGATGCAATGATTGTAATCTTTCAACCTAAGTATTTCAATTCAATTGAATAGAGCATCCAAATGCAGCCTACATCTAATCTTGATCTGTGACATTGTACTCAACTACAGACTATTTATGCAGACATGAAACTATTTTATGCAGACGTGAAATTATTTTGCGGATTTTAGATAACTTGCCAAAGGATATTAATCCTTTTCGGCGGATTCTGCATTATACCGTCGAAGAGATGCCATGATTTGTGTGCCGAAGGATAACCAGTGCCGGGTGGATTTCACAATTAGAATAAGAAAGCTTGAAGAAAAACTGAGAGATGTCAATGATGGGTGTCTTGTGAACATATCCCATGTAAATGTCTCAATCGGGGAAGAGGACGCGGAGTTTAAAGAAGCTCTTGATAAAATGGAGGATTCTCAGGCCCAAGTTCAAGATCTCCTCATGGAGGTGAACCTAGGGACTGAGCAAGACCCAAAGTCTATGTTCATCAGCAATTTGTTGGGGCCCCAAGATAGAAGGCACTTGACCGATCTGTTTAAAGAATTTGCCGATTGCTTTGCATGAGATTACCATGAGATGCTAGGACTCAATTGGGGTTTGGTCGATCATAGACTACTTATAAAAGAATGATATCGGCTGCATAAGCAAACACCTAGATAGAGAGAGAGAGAGAGAGAGAGAGAGAGAGAGAGAGAGAGAGTTGGGGGCAGTGAGAGGGAGAGAGTCAGGAGAGGGGAGCAAAAGAGGGTTAGGGCTTTTTGGTAGGGTATTTATACCTGATCACTACCCGACACCCCATTTTAATTAGCGCCGGTGATTAGCCAAATACATTGTCGGATAATCCTGCTTTTGTTGTAGTGGTACAATATTACTGAGTGCTGACCTGGATCACTGGCCTGGTCCATTCAGGTAAAGGGCCAAAATGATAGTCCGAACCTAACTTGATTTTTAAATGGTTCAAAAAATTGCATTCTGACTTTATAGAAATCTTGTCCCTTTCATTGGGTGCCGGTGGGTCATCTGAACTGTTCGTAAGGTCACACAGACGTAGATGAAGGGAATATCACTTTGAAATTTTGAATCAAAACTTCTGTGGCCCCAAGAAGTTTTGGATGGTACGTAGACGTTAAATACCCACTGTTCCTTGTGGTGTGGTCCACTTAAGCTGGATATGCTTCAATTTTGGGTTCACGCCTGAAATAAGCTTGCCAAACGGATGGACAGCACGGATAAAATACATGCATAGCGGTGGGCCCAAGGAGTACTGACACCCATAGCTGCTTGGTGCAACGGTCACGCTGTCTGGGGGAGTTTATTAAGTGAGACCCCGGATCAAACAAGGTGGGTGGGGCCCCTGACAGTGAGGCCCACTATGATGTATGTGACTACATCTACACTGTCCATCTGTGTTGAAAGCTTATTATAATTAAGGTATGTTCCAAAAAATTGAAGTAGATCCAATTCTTCGGTGGACCATAATACAGGAAACAGTGGTAATCCACTATTAAAAGCTTCTCGTGGGCCACACAAGTTTTAGATCAAATTGATATTTGTGGTCTCTTCATCCAGATATTTATAACCTTATCGATAGGTTGGGTGGAAAATAAACATTCCGGTGGCTCATATGAAGTTTTTAATGGTGGGGATTCATTAATACTATTGTTTTCTGTTGTATGGTCCACATAAGATTTGGATCTGCTTCATTTTTTAGATCATCCTATAAAATGAGCTTTCAAAATGTCTGGACGATGTGGATTGAAGGTACATACATCACCATGAACCCCATCATCAGGGGTCCCACCCACCTTGGTGGATCCCGTGTCTCACCTAATCCGCCTCCACAGTCGGGGTATGTCACATACATGGAAAGGTCGTTTGGTCAAATGGGACGGCTCTGGGCGTCAGTCGACCAAATGCAAAATTACAAAAATAAATAAATAAATAAAAATAAATGGAAAGCATAAATAGATTTTAAAATCCGGGAAAAAGACAACCATAGGCTGGTCCATTGACAGGGACTCGGATTAGGTATTCACCCCTCCAATAACTAAGTAGATTTTGGACGGCGCTGGAAAAAGCTCTGTGGTCCTCACCATGATATATGCCTTTCATCCACACCATCCATCCATTAGTCCACCTAATTCTAATGTGCGCCCAAAAAGAGGCAAATCCAAATTTCAGGCGGACCACACCATAGGAAACAGTGGTGATTGACCCACCATAAAATACTTATTTGGAGCAACAAATATTTTGGGTCAAGCTGATATTTGTGTTTTTCTTTCATTCTGATCAGTCTAACTAGAGTTGGGTGGCAAATAAACATTACAGTGGATACTAAGAAGTTTTTAATGGTGGGTTTCAACCACCTCTCTTTGGTATCTTGTGGCGTGCTAAAGATTTGGATCTGCCTCATAAAACACATGAATCTGATCATCTAGTTCTCATAAACACATGAATCTGATCATCTAGTTCTCATAAACAGTGATTTTCTATTTTTCTACATTATGATTAGTCAATGTTAGCGTTGATGCATTCAATGCAGTATTTGATGATGTGGCCTAGTCACATTCCAACAAACAAAAATTTCTTGTTTCTGACGAGCAGATATTTAAACTCAAAAATACATAACGGTGATCCTAGATCAGGGTGGGTCTCAGAAAGCTTTTTTAGCAGCTACCTACCAGCATGGGTATAGGAGGGATCATTACGGAATCCAAGTCTCATTGAGTTTTAGGTTTATGCCTTATGCAGCAATCATATCATTTGGCTGTAGATGTATGTCAGACCAGCTTACCTACTCAAGATGTAACAGTTGATAGCCCCACTTTGACCGCTCCTTCTAATCGATGAAATGACGCTACATCTGGTAACACCTTAATCACTGTTACGTAATCTGCTCTTCCCATTGAGAGGCATACCTAAAGATAGGGCTGTCTACCAAAGTTCACATGCACCGTTTGCACGACACTATTTATCGTAACATATTTACCTCTGGAGGGGAGAGCTGATAGCACCTTTGCGACAAGAACCTGGGGCGAATAAGATCGTTGAAGGCTCTCCTTGACCATTATTAAGGTCCAATTTACAGTTCATGAGAAGATCCAACGATGTCTGCTCATAATGCTATCATTCAAGAACAAAAAATAAATAAATAAAATAAAAATAAAAATAAAAATAAGAAGAAGGAAAATTGTAAATGGCACACATCTTCATAAGTAACTAAATGACAAGTACATGCCTTATCCAAGACATGAGAGGGCATGTTAGAAGAATCCGGCATGAATGCTGTCAGGAAGACGGCGACCGACACCTTCTCAGGGTACCTATCCATGGCTAGAGCCAGGTTCAAACCTCCAAGGCTGTGGTCTACTAGGATCACCCTTTCTTGTGGAGGAAGTGAGGCCATGATGTCCGGCAACGGCTGAGAATAGTCGGAAAACGTGCTGACCTCGTCCTTGAGCTTCTTCAAATTGATGCCCGAAGCTGCAAGATCGACCACTGTAACTTGGTTGCCTGTGGATGTTAGTAGCGTAATCACCTTGTACCAACACCATGCTCCATGACACGCACCATGCACTAGAATGAAGTGCTTCTTGTTCTTCCCTTCCTCCATCTTCTCCTCCGTTTCTTCCTTTTGTAGGCTCGTTTTGTGGGATTCAAGTGCCCAAAGCAAGTATTATAAAAGATAGTAAAGTGATGTTTGCCCTGGGACATGCACATGAGGGGGGACACATGATGTATTTGTTGGGATTTGTGCTGCGGAATTATACAGATATGGATTTAGGATAGTATTCTAAGAGCACCAAGCAATCATAAGAAACACAAAGATTTAATGAGAAAAACTCACGGCACAAAGCGATAGAAAATTCCACTATGAAAGTAAAGATTACAAAGATAGTAGACTTACTCGGCTTGAGTAATCCTCAAACCTCACCTTTTCTCCACCCCTTGAAACCCTAAAACCCTTTTAGAAACCCTAGAATGCATTAGAATTCCCTTGGAATACATCCCAGTCCGGCATACATCCCTTTATATAGGTTTAGAAAGAAGCTAACATGGAATATGAAACAAAAACCGCAGAATCTGCATTTTTGCAAACGATTCTGCGTTCACCTTCGATGTCATCGAGCAACCTTCGATGATATCGAAGAATGACAAAAACTGTCTAGCGACCGGGGCTAAAAAACTCAAAAATACTCGATGGCATCAACCGGCTTCGATATCATTGAACAACAATTGACAGAATGAAGACATCTGTCATCAACAGTATCACATGTGCATGGACAAGACCACATGATTAACCTTTTTTTTTTTTTTACGGGCGATAAAAGGGTCTTTTCCGTCAGCTCCAATCAATCTTGATGGTTAGAGACAGGTACAATCTAGGCTAGTACGGTTGGCTTTGTGAGGCAGGAAAGGATGTGTTGAGGTCCAGCGCACCATCTTCCTCATGCCATAACAATTCCAAATTCATGGAACTTCTCTAAACTCCTCACCCAGATATATATCTTAAATACACGAGGAAAATAAGAAAATAAAATAATTTTTAAAAATTTGTAATAAATTAATTAATTGTTGTTCACACCCCAAGTATAGGGTTGTGATGTAGTAATAATCTCGGTAAGATCGAGGTCGAATCCACAGGGACTGAACCTTGTACGTAATCTGAAAGTAACTCGAACTAGAACTAGAAGAAGATGTAATCTCAATTAAGTGAATATAAGGGAATAATGGTGAAATAGTAAACTAAAATTTGTAAAATGCAAAGGTGGGAAACTAGGGATTCAGAGGATCCACTTGTAGAGATCAGGGAGATCTACGCTTGATTCATGAACTCAACTGGACTTCGAGTCCCATCTTCATCTAGTTAGAAAATATATCATTAAAACTCTGTCTGAACTTCCTTCGATCTAGTTTTCAAAGAGATGAAAGGTATGAGAATTAAAGTTGATTCCATCACAAAACCATGCCCATGAGACAAAGTAAATAACAAAATTAAACCAATCCACAACCAATCAGAAGATGTATGAATGTTGGAAAGGATTCCATCATCCAACCATGTCTAAGGGGCAATCACTACGCCAAAACTGCGAAAAAAGGACGGTCCAAAACCGTCTCAAATGACCAAAAAGGACGGTCATGGATCGTCGCAAGGGCTGTCAAATTTTGACGTGTCGTATTACTTAAAGGACGGTCGAAAACCGTCATTTTTATTGACGAAAAAAAGGACGGTCATGGACCATCCTAAAAAAGGACGGTCGTGAACCGTCCTTAAAAAAGACGGTCTCGGACAGTCTCTTATGAGCCTTTAAAGGACGGCCATCGACCGTCCTTTAAAAGGACGGTCATGGACCGTCCTTAAAAAAGACTGTTATAGACCGTCTCTGATGAGCCTTTAAAGGACGGCCATAGACCGTCCTTTTTAAGGACGGTCATGGACCGTCCTTAAAAAGGACTGTCATGGTCTGTCTCTTATAGCCCTTTAAAGGACGGCCACAGACCGTCCTTTAAAAGGACGGTCATGAACCGTCCTTAAAAAGGACTGTCATGGACCGTCCTTTATAAGAGGATCAATATACACCTGTTACATCATCATATTCTTCCTGATATACACCTGTTATATAATATATTTCATCATATTCACATTCATGTAAACCTGAACTACGTAAATCCAACATAAACTACATTCATCCAAACATAAACTACATCCATCTAAACCCAAACTACATAAATTACATTCATCCAAACACAAGCACTCTTATCCACATTACATTCATCCACACATAAATACATATAAGTTTAACATCATAACTAAAAAAAGAAAAAAAATAAGCAACAATTTTCTTTTTGTGTCTTTCACCTGAAAAAAAAATATTAAACCAACAAAACATTATAATTCAGAATCATGAAAAATTGCATAAACTTCTTCCAAAAAAGTGAGCACTTTTTAAAAATAAAATTGATCATTAAAATAAGTTCAGGTTTAGGTTTTAGGTGTTAGGTTTTAGGTTTAGGTTCAGGATTAGGTTTTAGGTTATAAGTTTAGGTTTAGGTTTAGGTTTAGGTTAAGGTTTAGGTTATAGGTTTAGGTTAAGGTAGGTTTTAGTTATAGGTTATAGTATATAGGTTATAGCTTTAGGGAATTAAGAATAGGTTAAGGTTAAGGTTTAGGTTTAAGAAATCGGGTCCGAGTTCGGGATCGGGTTTAGGTTTGGGTTATCAAGTTTAAGTTTAAGTTTAGGTTAAGGAGTTGAGATTAGGATTAGGTGTAGGTTTAGGTTCAAGGATTTGAAAATACATTTCGATTTTAGGTTTAGGTTTACGTTTTAGGCTTACGTTTAGGTTATAAGTGCAGGTAATAGGTTTAGGTTTATGTTAGGTTATAGGTTAACGTTTAGGTTTAGGAAATCGAGTTCGGGTTCGGGATCAGGTTTAGGTTTGGATTAGAGAGTTGAGATTAGGATTAGGTGTAGGTTTAGGTTTAGGGATTTGAGAATACATTTAGGTTTAGGTTAATGTTTAGGTTTAGGTTTAGGTTTAGGTTTAGCTTATAAGCAATAGGTTTTAGGTTTAGGTTTAAGTTATAGGTTACAGGTTTAGGTATAGCTTTAGGCTTAGGTTTAGGTTACAATATAAAAGTTTAGGGAATTGAGAATAGGTTAAGGTTTAGGTTTAGGAAATCGGGTTCGGGTTCGAGATCGGGTTTAGGTTTGGGTTTTCAAGTTTAGGTTTAGGTTTAGGTTAGGGAGTTAAGATTAGGATTAGGTGTAGGTTTAGGTTTAGAGATTCGAGAATACATTTAGGTGCTAGGTTTAGGTTTAGAAAATTGAGAATAGGTTAAGGTTTAGGTTTAGGAAATCGGGTTCGGGTTCGGGATCGGGTTTAGGTTTTGGTTTTCAAGTTTAGGTTTAAGTTTAGGTTAGGGAGTTGAGATTAGGATTAGGTGTAGGTTTATGTTTAGGGATTTGAGAATACATTAAGGTTTAGGTTTAGAAAATCGGGTTCGGGTTCGGGATCGGGTTTAGGTTTGAGTTTTCAATTTTAGGTTTAGGTTTAGGTTAGGGAGTTAAGATTAGGATTAAGTGTAGGTTAAGGTTTAGGGATTTGAGAATACATTTAGGTTATAGGTTTATGTTTAGGTTATAGGTTTAGGTTTCGGTTTAGGTTATAAGCAATGGGTTTAGGGAATTGAGAATAGGTTAAGGTTTAGGTTGAGGAAATCGGGTTCGGGTTCGGGATCGGGTTTAGGTTTGAGTTTTCAAGTTTAGGTTTAGGTTTAGGTTAGAGAGTTGAGATTAGGATTAGGTGTAGGTTTAGGTTTAGGGATTTGAGAATACATTTAGGTTTTAGGTTTATATTTAGGTTATAGGTTACAGGTTTAGGTTAAGGCTATAGATTATAGGCTTAGGTTAATGTTTAGGTTAAGGTTTAGATTTAGGTTTAAGGATTTGAGAATACATTTAGGTTTTGGGTTTAGGTTTAGGTTATAGGTTACAGGTTTAGGTTTAGGTTTAGGTTTATGCTATAGGTTATAGGTTTAGGTTACGGTTTAGGTTTAAGTTTAGGTTATAAGCTATAGGTTTAGGGAATTGAGAATAGGTTAAGATTTAGGTTTAAGAAATCAGGTTCGGGTTCGGGTTTAGGTTTGAGTTTTCAAGTTTAGGTTTAGGTTTAGGTTAGGGAGTTGAGATTATGATTAGGTGTAGGTTTAGGTTTAGGGATTTGAGAATACATTTAGGTTTTAGGTTTATGTTTAGGTTATAGGTTATAGGTTTAGGTTAAAGTATAAGTTTAGGTTTCGGTTTATGTTATAAGCAATTGGTTTAAGGAATTGAGAATAGGTTAAGGTTTAGGTATAGGAAATCGGGTTCGGGTTCAGAATTGGGTTTAGGTTTTGGTTTTCAAGTTTAGGTTTAGGTTTAGGTTAGGGAGTTGAGATTAGGATTAGGTGTAAGTTTAGGTTTAGAGATTTGAGAATACATTTAGGTTTTAGGTTTATGTTTAAGTTATATGTTATGGGTTTAGGTTAAGGCTATAGGTTATAGGTTTAGGTTAAGGTTTAGGTTTAGGTTTAAGGATTTAAGAATACATTTAGGTTTTAGGTTTAGGTTTAGGTTACAGGTTACAGGTTTAGGTTTAGGTTTATGCTATAGGTTATAGGTTTAGGTTAAGGTTTAGGTTAAGGTTTAGGTTTAAGTTTAGGTTATAAGCTATAGGTTTAGGCAATTGAGAATAGGTTAAGGTTTAGGTTTAGAAAATCGAGTTCGGGTTCGGGATCGGGTTTAGGTTTGAGTTTTCTAGTTTAGGTTTAGGTTTAGGTTAGGGAGTCGAGATTAGGATTAGGTGTATGTTTAGGTTTAGGGATTTGAGAATACATTTAGGTTTTCGGTTATGTTTAGGTTATAAGTTATAGGTTTAGGTTAAGGTATAAGTTTAGCTTTCGGTTTAGGTTATAAACAATTGGTTTAGGGAATTGAGAATAGGTTAAGGTTTAGGTTTAGGAAATCGGGTTCAGGTTTGGGATCGGGTTTAGGTTTTTGTTTTCAAGTTTAGGTTTAGGTTTAGGTAAGGGAGTTGAAATTAGAATTAGGTGTAGGTTTAGGTTTAGGGATTTGAGAATACATTTAGGTTTTAGGTTTAGGTTAAGGCTATAGGTTACGGGTTTAGGTTAAGGCTATAGGTTATAGGTTTAGGTTAAGGTTTAGGTTAAGGTTTAGATTTAGGTTTAAGGATTTGAGAATACATTTAGGTTTTAGGTTTATGTTTAGGTTATAGGTTATAGGTTTAGGTTTAGGTTTAGGTTATGGTATAGGTTTTGGTTTCGGTTTAGGTTATAAGCAATAGGTTTAGGGAAATTGAGAATAGGTTAAGGTTTAGGTTTAGGAAATCGGGTTTGGGTTCAGGATCGGGTTTAGGTTTGGGTTATCAAGCTTAGGTTTAGGTTTAGGTTAGGGAGTTTAGATTAGGATTAGGTGTAGGTTTAAGTTTAGGGATTTGAGAATACATTTAGGGTTTAGGTTTAGGAAATCGGGTTGGGGTTCAGGATCGGGTTTAGGTTTGGGTTATCAAGTTTAGGTTTAGGTTTAGGTTAGGGAGTTTAGATTAGGATTAGGTGTAGGTTTAGGTTTAGGGATTTGAGAATACATTTAGGTTTTAGGTTTAGGTTAAGACTATAGGTTACAGGTTTAGGTTAAGGCTATAGGTTATAGGTTTAGGTTAAGGTTTAGATTTAGGTTTAAGGATTTGAAAATACATTTATGTTTTAGGTTTATGTTTAGGTTATAGGTTATAGGTTTAGGTTTAGGTTTAGGTTAAGGTATAGGTTTTGGTTTCGGTTTAGGTTATAAGCTATAGGTTTAGGGAAATTGAGAATAGGTTAAGGTTTAGGTTTAGGAAATCGGGTTTGGGTTCAGGATCGGGTTTAGGTTTGGGTTATCAAGTTTAGGTTTAGGTTTAGGTTAGGGAGTTTAGATTAGGATTAGGTGTAGGTTTAGGTTTAGGGATTTGAGAATACATTAGGTTATAGGTTTAGGTTTAGGTTTAGGTTTGGTTTTAGTTTTGATTTAGGTTATAGGTTATAGGTTTAGGCTAAGGTTTAGGGCAATGTGGTTTTGATTTAGGTTATAGGTTATAGGTTTAGGTTTTAGGTTTAGGTTTAGGTTTTGATTTATGTTATAGGTTATAGGTTTAGGTTATAGGTTTTGGGATTTAAGAATGGGTTCGGGTTTAGGTTATAGGTTTTGGTTATAGGTTATAGGTTTAGGTTAAGGTTTATGTTTAGGTTATAGGTTTTGGGATTTGAGAATGGGTTCGGGTTTAGGTTATAGGTTTTGGTTTTGGTTTAAGTTATAGGTTTTGGGATTTGAGAATGAGTTCGGGTTTAGGTTATAAGTTTTGGTTTTGGTTTAGGTTTAGGTTTAGGTTATAGGTTTTTGGATTTGAGAATGGGTTATGGTTTAGGTTTAGGAAATCGGGTTCAGGTTCGGGATTGGGTTTAAGTTTGAGTTTTCAAGTTTATGTTTAGATTTAGGTTAGGGAGTTGAGATAAAGATTAGGTGTAGGTTTATCTTTAGGGAATTGAGTTTAGCTTATAAGTTTAGGGAAAGCTTAGGTTTAGGTTATAGGTTTTGGGATTTGGGAATAGTTTTAGGTTATAAGTATAGGTTTTGGTTAGGTTATAGGTTAAGGTTTAGGGATTTGAGTTTAGGCTATAGGTTTAGGTTTAGGTTTAGGTTTAGGTTTAGGTTAAGGTTGAGGTTTAGGTTATAGGTTAAGGTTTTAGGTCATAGGTTTTGGTTTAGGTTAAGGGTATGGTCCCTGCAAATACAGATATAAACACGGCCATCCGACACAAATTGCCAGGCCCTTCCAATGCTGTCCATAAAAAATGGACATCTTCATCATGGTCATAATAGCGGTTCTCTCTTTCCAGGGAACCCCGCTCTTCCGGATAGCTCCGACGCACATCCGGGTCTGCTCCATCAATTTCGAGTTAATATATAAACATGGCCTATCCAAATGGTCAGGCCACTCCAATGTTGTCCATAGGAAATGGACAACTTCATCATGGTCATAACAGCGGTTCCCACCTTCCAGGGACCCCCGCTCAACATCCGGATAGCTCCGCCGCACATCTGGGGTCTGCTCGATCAATTTGTATTAAATACATAAACATGGCCTATCCAAATGGTCAAGCCACTCCAATGCTGTCCATAGGAAATAGACAGCTTCATCATGGTCATAACAGCGGTTCCCACCTTCTAGGGACCCCCGCTCAACATCCGGATAGCTCCGACGCACATCCGGGTCTACTCCATCAATTTCGAGCTAATACATTTAAAAACAACATAATTATATCTAAAAGCATCTGGATACCTGAAGAAGGCCTCTCATATTCGTATTGTTGGTTACTCATCCCTTTGTCTATAAGCCACAATCGACCAACACTTTCTATTGCTACCTGTACTCTGAAACCAACACAAATATAAATGGGAAACAATATAAGGAATAAGAAAAAATCAAGAAAACATTTACTAAATAAAAAATTTCCAATTTATCAGTAAGGTTCAATTTATTAGTCAGATACATCCAACTAGACCAAATACTGCTTCTTTTTTTCTAGATTGAAACAGGGTAGATAGTTGATGATCTTTTCATATATAACCAATGTGATATATGGAGAGATGGACTCACAATTATGCCATGTGCCTCACTCAGACATCTCCTAACAAATTTTCTTTCTAATATAACAAAAAAGCTCATCACTTGTCCATCCTCTGTTCATGAGACAAAATGAAGGTTCTTCTTGAAACAATGCTGGGTTTCAAAATCAATTTGAAAACACTATATATAAGCGTGTTTTGCATAAATGATAAAAGCCATATATATAAGATCTTGATGTCACCAAAGAATATATCAAAATCAATTTGAAGGCATTGTGGATAAGTGCATTTTGCAGATAAGTATGATAAAAGGGTGTGAAATACCTACAGAGACTGTCCAGACATCACACGAACATATCATGACAGTTTTACATTCAAATAAACCATTCCATTCATCCATCATATAGATGGATCTAGCAACTATAGCTAGTAATGAAGGCTTGCACATTCAGTTCCAAGTAATCATGTACAACAAATGTATAGGAGACCATAGGTACCTGCACATAACATAGTGGTAAGAGTAATGGAAAAGAAGTAAAACTAGTAAGTAGCAATCCCATGAAATAGGACACCCTTCTACAACCTAAAAACTCACTTTCTTTTATAAGAAAGTGTGTGTGAGATACAGAGATAGGATATACCCTAGAGAGCGAGAGAGAGGTTTACCTTGACAACTGCTATAAACATCTCCCTTAAACTCCACTTCCTGAACCAACGGACACTCACACACCCTTCCACGGAATGTATCCTGAAGAAACAAAGCAACTATCAGCATACATGGAAACATCTCAACTTGTATGCTAGGCTAATTGTACCCTTTAATGTACAGTCTCTTGAATTGGTGCAAACCATACCTGAATTGTTGTACATATCATTTGATTTCCAACCTCCCCAGGGAGTAGATTGATCAGATTGAACAGCCTGCTTCATTGCTTCTTTTTCATCAGCATCTGCACCTAGACATTCATTGCTTACTTCTTTTTCATTAGAAATGGTGCTTAGCAAATGGAGGAAATCATACACATCTGTTACGACATCTAGATTTGATGCCACCTAGCAGAAAGAAGAAAAAAGGTGATTCATATTTATGCTTATGAAACGAAGTCTAATAGTTTACATAGCTAGGTTATTAAACTAATAAATTCTAAGAAAAATAGCAAGTACCAAGACCTATGGCATAAAAAAAAATCGTTGCATGGATTAACAATCAAAGAACAATGGTAAAGGGAAGAAAACTAACTTCTTTCTTGCTCCACATAATCTAGTTGGGGCGTCATATTAGTTCATGTAAGATTCGTGGACACCACATGCATATAAATTAGTTCATGTAAGACCTGAGGACACCACATGCATATAAATACAATCATTAAAATCTGAAAAACATTAAAATCAATCAATGTGCATCAGATCATTTTAAAGCATGTCCCTTTATTACTCTCATTCCAATCAAAACACCTGAAAACAAGTACCCAGCATCCTCAACTCCTATTGATTTTCATCAAATAAACACAAACTTCAAAAACTAATAAACAGAAAAGTATCTACATGACCACTTCATTTTTTAGATAATCCAAGTATGAAGAACATCTGGGTCAATACATATGCATCAAATTGCTTGAGAACATCCCAAGTTCCCTTTATTTTGGTCCCAAAAAAAAATAAATCCCGGAAACAAGTACCCATCATCCTAAATTCCCATCAATTAATATAACATGATCACATAAACTTCAAAAACTGCCAAATGCAAAAGTACCCACATGAGCTTCGCTTACATGTAACATAAATGATGTGTACAACACTCCATTAATTATGCCAAGTCCAAATAACTTGAAAGTGCCCCAAATTCCATTGGTTTCAGTCCAAGAACACCCAAAAGCAACTACTAATCATCAAAAACTCCCATTGATTCACATCAAGTAATCCCACAAATTTTAAGAATTGATAAATGCAAAAGCACCCACACAAGATTCCATCATCTAAACCACAAAAAATTATAATAAATCTGCACAACACTTCATTTTTCAACCAATATGCATCAAACTGCTTAAGAACATCCCAATTTTCATTGGTTTTTCATCCCAAAACAATTGAAAACAGCCCACACATCATCCTAAAGTCACATTGATTTTCACCAAATCAAAGAAAGTTCAATTGAAAACAGCCCACACATCATCCTAAAGTCACATTGATTTTCACCAAATCAAAGAAAGTTCAATTGAAAACAGCCCACACATCATCCTAAAGTCACATTGATTTTCACCAAATCAAAGAAAGTTCAAAAGGAGAGATACCCACACAAGATATAACCAATGTTTCATGCACATACCAAGCCCAATTGCACCATGGCTCGACATGTAAGAAGCATAAAAGGTTGTAGAGGTCTTCCAGATTATTCTGTAACCATTGTAAAACAGGCATTTTAATGGCTATTGTAATTTATTTAAGACCCACCAGCTAAAATGATAAAAAAATCAGGCAACAAGGCTGTGTTTGGATGCGCTATTGACTGAAGTGTGTTCAACAATTGGAAAAAATGAAATCTCACCTTCCACTGGCCTAACAATGCCATTGGACAGACAACAATGTGCTATTTTAATTTTTCATTCAATTGCATCATTAAAAGAATGCCAACTTTAACTACAGGATTAGTAGTAAACATGTTATGAAATGAAACGAAATCTTACCTTCTACTGGCCTAACAATGCCATTGGACAGACAACAAGAGTTCCTCCTTTAACTGTGGGCAGGCTTTTGTGTTTGAGGATCTTTCTGACCATTCTTTGTTTTCTTGTTGTCAAAATCCTGATTTTGTTCTTCAACTTGTTGGTCATCTGGACTCTCCCTAACTAGTTTTCCAAGTATTAATGCAATAGTCATTACAGTCTTTCCAAGCCCCATTGCATCTGCTAAAATCTACATTGAAAAACATATAGTCAGATGGCAATAGCAGCAAAAGATCACCAAACAAAACCAACTTTTTCCTATACCATTGTACATTGTCTAAAGGCTCTTTGAATTATACGTAAAATGATGAAAGAAACCAATGTTGTGCCAATGCTCTCTTTGGGCAGGTCTTCTCACATACAGTGATGTAGATGCTCATGTTGTTATCTGACACTAATCATAAATGTGAGGGTTTCCATGACTCACCATCCCAACATGAATTCGATAGCTCTTTGAGCAATAGTATCATCAAAAAAATCTGGGTCCAGATCCAATTAAATCAGATCAGATATATTCATCAAAAAATCAGGTTCAATATTTCAGGTATACAGAGATTTGTTACAATGAAGCACTGGAGTCAAATATCTTCAATTGTGCATTTTTCTTTGTTCTATGGAACATATTGTACAATAAAATTTATGACCCCCATGTACCCCATACTACATTGTGCAGCCCAAATCCCTATATAGACTCTACAGATGCCAACCCAAAGTAAATGGAACAGCTGACATTACACAAATAGGCCTGCTGCACAGTGCAAATCAATGATCAGCAAATGCTTTAGTGTGCAGCACAAAAATAAAACATGTTTAAAGACTTGCTAGGAACACACTTGAGTTTGAGACATAAAATTCAGACAGTGGGAGATTAGCCAGGAAGATAACCGATCCAGTGAATTGGTTGTTCTGTAAGTGACTGTTGGAGAAAAGTGCCAAGTGCGAACAGCCTACATTTTCAGTGGAGACAAGGCCACAGAAAGAATGTTCAGTTTATGATTAGTGGAGTATTTTCCATCAACAATAGAAACATCATATTTTATTACAGTTACATGCAAAATTAGGACAACATAAATAGGATTCCTATAGTGAACTAGGATAGTTCTCCTTTCTTAAAAAAGAAAAATAAAAGGAAAAAAAAAATTCAGTCCTAGGATAGAGAAAAATCAGAGCAATCCAGAGAAAGAAAATCAGCCACATTGAAGTTTTGAGTACCCATTTGGCCAGCAACACCAAGGAGCATCTCTGCTTGAAAAAACTGTCATAAAGCCGTGTGTTTGAAGTAACTACATCATCACCTGGTGAATCTCAGCAATATGATGACCACCAGTGTTGTGAGGCAGATGACGAACAATTTAACTGCCCGGTAGTAAATGTGCTCCTTCGTAGAGTACTTGTCATGAGCATGCATGATTACCAGATAAATAGCAACAACCACAACCACATAGATCCAAGACAACAAATAGACGGCAATACTGGTGCTTTTATTAGCAATGCCAAGCTGGTATACAATCCCATACTGGAAGAAAAAGAAGCTAAGATCTAGGATTATCTCCAAATCAAATGATTCAAGTTTACAAAGAGTAGATTATGCATTTTTACAGAAACAGAGAAGTAATTGAGCATGAACCTGTATCATGTCAGCTGGACCATAAGTTTCTGTCCGTATAATTACAAGACGGTCTAACAGGCCAACATGTATGCCATGTGGACTGCTCATATCAGTTCCCCTACATCATATGCATTGAAGAAAAATGACATGGGATAATATTTAGCAAATGGCTAATTATCATCTTCTAACAATACACTTTTTCAATGGATCTCCTAGCAATATATTTCAAGCTCCTAAACTGGTAACGTGCTGACATCACTGTAGCTAGGAAGAAAGATGATTTGTGAACATAAGGGAGGCAAGTTTCTTGCCTCATTTTGCAAGTAGAGAACCATGGCAAGAAATAGTCATATTAAACTTCACATAGTGATACTACTATTTTAAGGTAAAAGGAAATGACACAAGTTATGTTAACTTCACATAATGATACTACTATTTTTATGGGTTGGAAGAGAGTTGCCATCTTCATCGTCAATTCAAACAGTTTCTTCTATCTCCCAGTAAGATTCGAGTAGTCTACTTCGACATTTTCCTCAACAGGCTATCCATTATCACCATCAACATGTTCTTCACCATCAGTTTTTTTTTGCTACATCTAGTTTTTGTTCTTCATTTTAATCGGAGCCCTCTAAGAAGGATATGCCTCCACCACTCCCCTTTTTAGTTTCTATAACAATACGTAAAATAGTCAAAATTGAGAAAGAATTAAATGATTGAAATGGATGAATCCTTACAATACTAGAATATAATATCATAATGTCTTCATGAGGCAATTGCGAGTTGTTTGATGCAACAAAATCCAATGAAGGAATTACGGATTTTATTTATTTTTTGAAAGATGCCAACTTTATTAAAAATGGCAAAGCCGAAAGAAAAAAAAACAACAAACAACAAAAAAGACAAAGAAAGAGGAAACACAAAAATTACAAGAGCTGCAGCCCAACCAAAGAACTACATTAGCAAGGGCCAAAGAGAAAACACTTCTAGACGAACCACATTTATCTCAGAAACATCTCTCATAAGCATTTTATCGAACAGTATGTGTGCATCTTTAATCTAACCACATTTTACATACATATCAATCAAAGAGGTCCCAACATACAGATCATCAAACATGGGTTATCAAGTATGTGAAAGAAAAAAGTCACAAACGTGAGGAACTCAATCTAGCAGATGTAAATGTGTCTATGAAATCAACTAATCTAGATCAAGAACTGATATAACAAACTGTCATAAAACTAAAAAGAAAAAACTAAAGGAAAAATATACTCCAAAAAATCCACATGGAAGAAGCATCAGCTAATAATTCCAGATATATACCATTTTATAACTAAAAAAATAAGAAAAAATATCTTAAATGGTCTGCAAAAATGTATGGACGGCGTGGATATACAACACATCATCAAAGTGGGCTCCATGGTAAGGGTAACACCACTAAGGTGTGTTACCCAAGTAACACCTAATCCACTCCTGTTACTGTCCTTAGAAAAATTTAAAAAGCTAGTTCATGTTTTTGCAAACTCAGTTCAACATCAAACATGTCAACATTGCTCGGTCCATTTTAAAAACACAAAACAAACAGCTTGCATGCAAGCCATTCATTAGGTGAGTACAGTCTTAAATATGTTCTGACCCAGCAATAAGATCAAGCCTACAATCTTTGCCTTTTGTCTCTGTCTTCGATTAACTAAAAAGACGGACAAAAATCAAGAAAAGAATATATGAAAACTTAACAGTGGTAGCTGTGTTAGTTAATGGAGGAGTCGGTGTTGTGCCCAAGTCCTCATAGAACTTGTACGTCTCATACCTCAAATTGCAACTTGGTCCAACAACTCTCTCACCTTGTTTTCCATTACAACACGTAGGAATCCGACCCATAGCATCTTCTAAACACGCACCGCAATCTCTCCTCGGCAGATCGTTTTTGCACTGCATAAGCCCATATGGTTTACCTTTGTAAATCGATTGGTAAACAAAGAAGATGACGAAGATCGACGGTGTCAGAGGGGAGCATTGCCAGATCGGAAGGTTTCATATGCAAAATCGATGGGATTCGATCTATAGGGGTTTAGGGTTTTCAAAGGGGCTAGGTGCGGATGATGATGGGGGTTTTGACAGGGATGAGTTTGAGGTTTTGGAAGAAAATGGGAAGGAGATGGGGGTTTTGAAAGGGGCTAGGTAGGAGGCTGGCGGACCTTGGCCGGAAGAAATGAGAAGAAAAATGAGAGCGGAAATCGATTTCTAACCTCGATCGAGAGAGATGAAAGGAATGAGACGTAGATACTTACCTCGATCGAGAGAGATGAAAGGAATCAGATGTAATACATGGAGCGGTGGTTTTCGAGGGCGACGCACGGCAGAGGGCAGGGGTGAGTGAGAGAGAGAGAGAGAAGAAGAGGGAGGGCGGCGAGTGAGAGAATGGGGGGAGATTGGGCGCGGCTTTGTTTTGAGCGCGCGCCCAATTTTGGGCAGGACCATGGACGGTGCTCTGTGGGCCCTACCATGATGTATGTGTTTCATCCACTCCGTTCATCCATTTTTAAAGATGATTTTAGAGCTTTATGCCAAAAATTAGAGGGATATAAATCTCAGGTGGTCCACACCACATGAGAACAATAGTGATTGGATATCCACCATTAAAATCCTCCTAAGGCCCACTGTACTGTTTATTTGACATCCAATCTATTGATTTGGTCATATAGGACCAAATGAAGGGACAAAACAAAAATCAGCTTGATCCAAAACTTTTATGGCTATCGAAATGTTTTTAATGGTCGACGCTCATTCAACATTGTTTCCTATAATGGGGTCCACTTGAGATTTGGATAAATTTCATTTTTGGTCTCATATTGTAAAATTATCTGTAAAAAGATATGGACGGCATGGATGAAATACATACATCATGGTAGGGCCACAGAGCACTAACCACCGGCCATAGGCTGGTGTCAGGGAGAGTAGTCAATCTGTTCCAAGCGTACTAAGTAACTCATGTGGGCCTACTATGATTTATTCATTTTATCCACTCCATCTATCCATTTTAACATATAATTTTATTACATAAGCTTTAAAATGAAGCCTATAAAAATCTTAAGTGGACCACATCATAGGAAATAGTATAAACTGAATGTCTATTATCTCCAAATTTTGAGAGGCCACTGGAGTTTTGGATCAAGTTGATATTTTAATTTTCCCTTCATCCATGTATTTGTGATCTATTGAACAAATTGGATGACAAATAAAAATCACTGTAAGCCATGGGAAGATTTCAACGGTGAGAATCATTATTCCCACTTTTCCTATGGTATAGTCCACTTGAGCTTTGGATATGCTTTAATTTTGGGCTCAACCACTAAAATGATCTGAAAAAATGAATTGACAGTATGGATAAAACACTTACATCACTGTGGGCTAAAAATGAAGCATATCTAAAGCTCAAATGGACCACACTACTGGAAAGAGTGTGAATTGAACATCTACCATTGAAAATTTCATGGGGGCCACAAAAGTTTTAGATCAATCTGATATTTGTGTTTTCATTTCATCCATGTCTTTGTGATATTACGAACAGGTTGGATGACAAATAAGCATCACCGTGGGCCATAGAAAGGTTTCAATGGTGGAAACATTATTCCCACGGTTTCCTATGGAAAAAATCAGTTATATCTCCATCTCAAGTGGACCACATTATAGGAAATAGTGTTTAATGAACGTTGACCATTAAAAATGTTCTGGGGGCCATAAAAGTTTTGGATCAAGCTGATATTTATTTTTTCCCTTCATCTGGGTATTTATGACCTAATCAACAAATTGGATGTCAAATAAACAGTACATTAGGCCTTAGGAGGATTTTAATAGTGGATATCCAATCATTATTTTTTTCATATGGTGTGGTCCACCTAAGATTTATATCCCTATAATTATTTTTTTTTTTATAAATTACTAAAATGATTTGTAAAAATGGATGAAACACACATCATGGTGGGCCCCACGGAGCACCGACCACCAGCCACGGGGCTGGTGTCAGGGAGAGTAGCCAATCTGTCTCCTAGTTTTTAAGTCTTGTGGGGGCCATCGTGATGTATGTTATTTATCCACTCCGTCCATTCATTTTAACGGATTTTTTTAACAGTTGATCCAAAAAAGGAGTTAGATCTGTGTGCCCCACCATGATGTATGTATTATATCAACATTGTCCATTCATTTGGAGAGATCATTTTATGGGATGATCAAAAGAATGAGTCAGATCCAAATCTCAAGTGGCCCCACCATCGAAAACAGTGGGGACAGTGACACCCACCATTGAGACTTTCCTAGGGCCACTATGATGCTTATTTGAGATATAACCGGTTAATAAGTATTTAAAAAAAAAAAAAAAAAAAAAGACATGGATGAAGAGAAAAATCAAATATCAGCTTGATTCAAGACTTTTGTAGCCCTCTGAAATTTTTTATTAGTAAGCATTCAATCCCTACATTTTATTTTATTTTATTTTTTTGTGGTGGATCAACTTGAGATTTTGATCTGCCTCATTCTTTGACCCATGCCCTGAAATGATCTATATGGATGAATTTTTGTGGTGGACATTATTGTGAAACTATATAGGCCCCACCTAAATGACTATAGCTGTGACCCCTGTTTCCTGTGGTGTGGTCCACCAAAGTCTCCTATCTGCCTCCTTTTTGGCATCATAACCTAAAATGATCTATCAAAATAGATGGACAGAGTGGAGGTGTAGGATTTGCACGCGGTTTGGCAAGTGACCCCAACACCAGCAGTCCATGAGTCAAAGCTCTATAGGCTACGATGATGTACGGGAAGTTCCCATGAGGTGACCTTATAGTACTATTACACTATTTTCGGTAACTCCTTCATGGGTGTTACTCTAACCGTGTAGAGCCCACCTTGATATATTTTATGTATATCGACATCGTCCATATATTTTTCCATCATATTTTAAGATGTGATTTTAAATCATAAGAACTAAATAATCTTAGGTAGGCCATACCAATCAAAATAATATGACGAATAACCATTAAAAACCTTTTGAAGGCCACAAAAGTTTTGGATCAATTTGATCTTTGTAGTTTATCTTCATCTATATCTTCTTTACACTATCAACAAGTTGGATTGCAAATAAACATTACTAAAACCTTACAATGGGCTCTTTAAAATTTTTAATGGCGAGGTACTATATTATCATTCTTTCCAATGGTGTGGTCCACTTAAGATTTAAATCTACACAATTTTTTATACCCGGCCAAAAAATGGGTTGGAGAAACGTATGGGCGGCAAGGATATACAATATTGTTACATAACTTTTCAATTTTTCTTGTTAAAATACAAAATCTAGTTTTCCTTTTTAAAAAATACATTTTTTTTACAATTTGACAATTTTTTCACAATTTTGTTTATTTTTTAAAATTTTCTTTTTCAAAATATCATTTTTTTATTGAAATCTCCCTTTTGTTATCTAACTTTTCAATTTTTCTTGTCAAAATACAAAATCTAATTTTCTTTTTTAAAAAATATATATTTTTTTACAATTTGTCAATTTTTTCACATTTTTGTTTAATTTCTTAAATTATTATTTTTTAAATATCATTTTTTTAATCTCACTTTTGTTATATATAACCTTTCAATTTTTCTTGTCAAAATACAAAATCTAATTTTCTTTTTTTTTTTAAATATATATTTGTTTCAATATGTCAAAAATTTCACAATTTTGTTAAATTTTTTAAATTTTCTTTTTCATAATATCATTTTTTTATTGAAATCTTTTTTTTTTCAAAATTATCGACAGTTTTTTTTTTTTTTTCAAAATTTAAAATTTTCGTAAACATTGTTAATTATTTTTCTAAGCTTCTTAACTATTTTTTTTCGAAATTCATAATTTTTTTGAGCGGCTTAATTGAGCATTAGAGATGGATTAGGACCATCTTTAATAGAAACGGTCTTTGACAGTCTCTAATAGAGACGGTCTTTGATAGGGCTATAAGACGGTTTAGGACCGTCTCTAATAGAGACGGTCCTTGACAGTCTCTAATAAAGACGGTCGAGGGCCGTCTCTAATAGAGATGGTCTTTTACAGGATTGTACGACGGCTAAGGACCGTCTCTAATAGAGACGGTCTTTGACAGTCTCAGATTTCAAGTAAAAGACGGCCAATGACCGTCTCAGATGACCGCATATAAGACTGTCAAGGACCGTCTCTAATGTGGACGGCCAACGACCGTCTCAAATGACCCATATAAGACGGTCAACGACCGTCTTAAATGATTTGTGGACGGTTCAAATTTTTAAGACAATATTAAGGACGGTCAGGGGCCGTCTAAAATTTTAGAGACGGTTTACGGCCGTCTCTAAAGCGTCTTTAAACCAAGCAATTTTAGAGACGGTCCAGAACTGTCTCTAAATCCGTCATTTTTTTTTCATTTTTCACGTAGTGAATGGTGAACAACAAGCTTCCTGACATCATAATCAAAATAATGGAAAAAGAATACTTAAAGCTATCACAGATCTATTGTAATGTAAGTCACAACAAATCATTAAAAACTGTAAATATTCCTATTAAGCAAACTAAAATCAACATCAGCTCGTAACATGAATCAAGGCCATAAAATCATTCCCATTACGCCACAAGCTTCACCTCTTAACCCTAACTAAGAGGTTTAGCCTAACATGATCAAACTAGATCTCTCAAAAATCATAATAAAAAAAACTAGTAAATAAAACAAATAAAAACTCTAAAAATACTCTCTCTCTCTCTCTCTCATCCCAGGACTGAATGAATCACTCCCTCTCTCACATCTCCTTTTATAGGTGTTTCCAGTCGGTGGCTGCATGTAAAGCTGGAGTCGGTGCGTGGAGAGGCCGTGGAGAATGCGCATCAACCTTTACGCAGCTGAGAACTCCCCTGCGTAAGTCCTGTTACGCAGTCAAGAAGACAGTCCAAAAACGCCCATTTTCCTTGCTTTCTTCCCAAAGGAATAACGTCCCCTGGGACGTTTTGGGGTGGCCTACATGATGAACAAATAAGATCTGCCATCCGATCATGGCCATGATCGTGCAACGTCCGCGAAAACGGACAGCGTCCGGGCGCGAAAACAGGGCCTGCGAAAGGGCTTTTGCGTTGTGACGTTGGTGGGGCCCATGATCATCAACGGTTGAGAAATCCACACCGTACATCAGCTTTTTAACGAAATTTCATCCGGAAAGGGCCGGTGTTTTAATGTCATTGACACGGCCAAAGGTAGTAATCACGCTGCAGTCGGTGCAAGCCAGTCCGTTTGTGACCGTTGAAACTGGAACGTGTAAGTGTATGAGTACAAAAGGTCAACATGGATTTCACCATATCTAACCCCTCTGCATAATGGACGGATCGGATTGAGAATTTGGACCATGATGATGGCCCACTGAGTTCATCAAACACCCTCTGTTTCTTGTTTTGCAGACAGAAACAGAAGTTTCCATTTTGAGCTGGTCAACCGTCTGTTGACCCACTTCACTGGCTCGGTGCAAGGTGAGTGCACAGCCAGTGTGCACTCTCACTCATGCAAATGGGTCCCAATTTGATGCGTGTGAGAAATCTGCTCCGTCCATCCGTTTTACCACCTCCTTTAACGGGTTGTGACCAAATTGAAGTATATTCAAATATCAGGTGGGCCCCAGATTGATGATCTATGGGCTTATTTATCGGTTGGGACATTTTCATAAAGATCCAATGGCTGATTGTTGATGTGTACGGTTAATTTATGGTCCTCAGACTAGATATCAAGTTTCAAGTCAAATGGATGGTGGGAACCCTATGATCATACATTTTGGCCGACTTTCAGGCCCGTTTGATGTGAGTTACTAGATTTTCTCGAATCCCGGATGTGTAAATTCTTCGATCTCAGTCCCTTGGAGTTCGTCCTTTGCCTTGGTAATTTATGAACATCAAATCCATACTTTTAGTACCTTTTTTCAGTACAGGCTCCTAAATACACCTATATTACAAATACAATTAAAATAAGTCATTAAACAGTATCATGTTCGCAAAATAAAATAATAATTGGGGTTTAATATGCAATATTTGACCCTCAACAATTGTCTCAAAAATAAAAAAATTATAACTCTAATAAAAATCCTAATGCTAGTAAAACTCTTCTAAAACCTAATTTCTAAAACTAAAAATTTCAAATAAACTTTTACTAGTTATATCATGATTAAAAGTTATTTATAAAAAGAAGAAAATTTAAAACTCTAAAAATAAGAAAATATTACAAAAATTGAAATTAATAAAAATAGTATTATTTTCTTAAATTTTCATTTTTGAGTTGAAAGCGCATATTTTCTGACGAAATGGACAGATGTGACCCATATTGTGGGTCAGTTCACCTCGGATGGCTCGTTACAATAAATATTGATAGGTTGTACATCCCGTAACGATACCCGGATAAAAAGTTATGATTAATTTACGGTCCACCTTCTTTTGGTCCAACCAAGTTATGACTATATCGGTGCCACATCCTACATCAGACCCATTCAATTGGAAAAAACTCATCCTCGAGTTATCCAAATGACTTCACACATGATACTCAAACAATTTATGGCACCAATGTTTATCAGCCTTTTCCTTGTACTTTGCATTAGGCTCTTGAGCTGGTACAATACATGTACTCATGCTCTCTTTGACTTAACTATTATATATCAATTCCTTCACTTGTGCGCCTGCAAGATCTCACATTCCTTATGATAATATGGGTAATTAGGAAAAGTTGCCCTTATGACAAGATCAATGTGATTTTGTATGTCTCGTATGTGAGGCAATTTATTAGGGAGTTTATCGAGCACGATCACCTTGAATTCTTGCAACAATGTTTTCAAATTCTCTAGGATGTTCACAAGCTCCATATATTTTTCCTTTTCAATCAATGCATCTGCATCTTATCTTTCCTCAGATTTTTTAACAAATATTGTTTAGTTATGAGAGATTGGCCCTCCACTTTAAAAGTCTTGGGTTAGTTTTCCATTCCCATATGGCTCATATGTCCGCCACTGATAAATCCTGTGGCCTTTCACAACTCCATTTCAATGAGGTCGTCTCTTGTTGATAAATAAGGGGATTTCTCTCCATAACACTTTACTAATCGGCTATCCTGCCAACAATTTTAGTTTTGTTGAAATAAGATCTTGTTGTAATCTTGATGGAGAAATCGTATGCACGATAACTGTTTCATCTGTGACCACATGCATATTGGCGCTTTCATTTGCCTCGTTCGTGTGAATTGCAGTTGCTCCCATCAATTGAAGCTTTGCCTTTCAATTTGTAGGCCACAAGCTTGACCTTCTTCACTTCAGGGATTTTCATATAGTCCAAGAATTATTCAACTTTAAAAAGCTAATCGATAAAATCTTCACTGTGAAGTTGGCCATTGAAGTTAGGAAGATCGACTCTCATCTTGAATTATCGATCTATTCGATTTGCTCGATCACTACCTTGTCTAGGATATTGGAGAATCATGTTGTTGGATACCGCCTTCTCAAGAGTGATCTTGTGGTTCACTGTCAGCACCATTTTGCAATCAGTGTGATTACGAGTTCAAACGCTTGCAAGGGGTGGATTAATAACATGAACATAGAGTTGCCCTATGGTATCCGTCAAGTGATCGATGACAACCTGTAGCCCTTACATGACTTGTTAATTGTCTCGCAGTGTTGCTTCGAAAGTTGCTTTAAAAGTCGTCGCTGTTAAAGGATAATTACCTGAAGTACCATCATTGGGATTGTTGCCCAACTCGTCATTAGAAGTCATAGATCCGAAGAGAAAACCGGCTTTGATATTAAACTGACGCAGGAAAGGACGTGTTGAGGTCGAGCGCCATCTTCCTTAAGAGATAACTATTCTAAATCCACGGAACTTCTCTAGAATCGTCACAACAATATATACCTCGAATCCATGAGGAAGATAAGAAAATAGAATAATTTCTAGAAATTTATAATAAATTAATTGATTGTCTTAAAAATAACAAAATTATAACAGTAATAAAAATTCTAATTCTAATAAAACTCTTCTAAAGCCTAATTTTTAAAAATAAAAATTCCAAATAAACTTTTGCTAAAAGAGTCTTATCATGATTAAAAATTATTTATTAAAAAAAATTATAATTTTCTTTTATAAAAAAATCAAAATTACTAAAAAATAGTAATTTTTTCTTAAATTTTTGTTTTTGAGTTGAAAGCACACATTTTCCAATGAAACAGATGGATGCGACCCACTATGTGGGTTAGTTCACCTCTAATGGCTCATTACAGTAAAGATTGATAGGTTGTGCATCCCGTAATGATACTTCCATCAAAAGTTATGATCAATTTACGGTCCACCTTCTTTTGGTCCAACCACGCTAGGAATGTATGGGTGTCACGTCCTACATCACTTTGAGTCTGGGCCCAATATGGTTTCGGCTCAAGGACTGACATAAAGGCTCATTTTGGGGGTGTTGTCCATTTTTTGTATCTTTTATTTATTTATTTATTATTATTGTTATTTTTTTAAAAGATAGCTGCTATTAATTTCATAACTTGGAACTCAAAGGCTTTACAACCAGATACATTTCAGGAGGGGCCAATCGACAAAAAGAGATAGGGCCCCCCATCATATGGAAAGATGAAAATAGAGAAATAACAAGAGGGTTCTTGATTATTAAATGGGTTCTGCCCACCAGAGCCTATGTTCTTGGAACTTTTGTACTAATTTAGTGGACCCCATATGGTTAGGATAAGCTTAGATGTTGATGATGAATCCTGATTCGAGCCCATAAAAGGCCCATTCATATGATAATGGTAAGGCTTGGGTAGGGCTGTCAGTGGACCAGGATTGGGTCTTAAATCAAAGGGCTATCCAAAAAACCACCATACCCATGTATTAGAGTGGTGTGTGAACTAGGTCCATTGATCTACTGGCCATTACACGGATAGCTTATCCTTCAAAGATCACACCATGTGGACAACACTACCGATGACCCTCAAAGACATGGTAGAAAATAAAATAGGCAATGGTCAGCTACCAGGTTAAATTGAAGAAAAGTGGTGGATGGGATAATCTAGAAGGTTTGATTTTGAAACGCTAGTCATCCAGATTGGTTCTTATAGTAGGTTGATTGAATTGTAGGGATGTCAACGGGCCAGGCCCAGCAAAGGAAAATAAAAAATTTCAATTTAACAATGATTTGGATCATAGTTCTAGAACTTGCTGAATCGGCTTGAAACTCAGCTGAGTCACGCTTCTTGGTCAGATTTTGAGCTGCATTGCTCATAAACACTGGTGTGGGGTGGAACTGATCCCAACTTGGCCAGACTCTAAGAGCCAACAGAGTCACGGACTAGACGTAACTCTGGCCAACCTTTGTTGATATAACACCCACACATAAATATATAATCGGGAAAAGGTACCATGAGGTCGAGGTTGAGCTCTGTACGCCCCCAACGTTTTGTGTGATATATGGACATCACGCTGTGCATTTGGTAGGTCTCCTCTAGCTGATGTGATGTGCTATTGGGAACATGTGGGCCACAGCATCTAAAAGACCATGGAAAATCATGCTTAAAACATCTAAAAACACTTGGTGGGCCCACCATCTAAAAGACCATGGAAAATCATGCTTAAAACATCTAAAAACACTTGGTGGGCCCCACCTGAGTTTTGGAATAGCCTGAAATTTCACGTGACCCCTCATCCAAGTGCAACACACATAATGAATGGACTGGATATCTAAACCACATCTCAGTAGGCCCTATATACGAACAGGAAGTTTTCAATGGGCAGGCATCCACTTTCAACTTTTCTTTGTGGTGTGGTCCACTTAAGTCATGGATTGACCTGATTTTTTAGGCTCATGGCTCATCAAGGAAGGATGCATCTGATTGATGCGATGGATGTCCATCATACATCACGATGGGGCCAAAGAGATCAACCTCATGGAAAGCTCCCATGAGGTCCATCTCATACATGGGATGGATGTCCGTCACCGTCAAAGCAGCGTAGAAATTAGGGGTTAGTTTTTTTTTTTTTTAAAATAATTTAATAAAAAAATAATTAAAGATTAGTTAACGTTGATGAACATGAGTTAAGGAACAAAAAGGCCTCACGGGCTCAGGTGGACCTCATGGTGGTGTTTATTTGAAATCCAACCGGATTACCATGTGTGCCAAACCATGTTAGGTCCAGCATCGAAAAATCAGTCCCATACGTGATTAATATGGACCACACAATTAGATGCAGTGTTTAAGGTAAAGCTCACCCTCCAAACCATTCCTTAGTGTGGCCTGTATAAATCAGTAACAGGCCTAATCTTTTGGCCCTAAGGCTAAGTATTAGTGTGGCATTCAATGGCTGGAGTAGATTCAATATAATAATCACGGTGGCACAATAAAAGTCAAAGGTAGATCTTTCTCTCCCAATTATTTTTATTGCTGTGGCCGACCTAAATTACATGTTAGCCTGATTTTTTTTTGGATTTGAGTTTACCATGGTAATACACATCTAAATAGCAGGAAAGAATCTCACATACACAACATGATGACCCTTTTTAAAAATCAAATGTGAGCACAGCACCGTTTTCAAGAAACAACATTTATACACAGGAAGGGAGTTCCTAAGTCCAATCTTATCTCCCACAAGCTATAGTACACCCATATGGTGGACGCGGATTAGCTACTGACAGCTTGAGTAGCCGACTCGCTACTGAAGTGACCTCACCAACTTCTGTGGGACCCACCATAATGTATCTATTGTATTAACACCGTCCATCCATTTGGAGATATCAATTCAGGGCATCATCCAGAGAATGAGTGAGATCCAAAGCTCGAATGAACCCACCATAGAAAGCAGTGGACAGAGTGACGCCCACCATGAAAAATTTCTAAGGGCCATAAAAGTTTTCGATCAAGCTGAAATTTGTGTTTTCCATTCTTTCATGTTTGTCTTAACTTATGATCACTTTGGATCTCAGATAAACTTCATAGTGGGCCTTAGGAAGATTTCAACAGTGGGCGTCACTCTTCCTACTGTTTTTTGGTCCACTCCATATTTGAATTTGACTCATTCTTTGTCTCATGCCATAAAATGGTCTCTCCAAATGGATTGATGGTGTGGATACAATACATACACATGGTCGGTCCCACAAAAGTTGATGACATCACTTTAGTAGCGAGTCACCAACTTATGTGGGACCCACCATAATGTATGTGTTGTATCAACACCATCCATCCATTTGGACATATCAATTTAGGGCATGATCCAAAGAATGAGTCACTTCAAAAGTATTAAATACATGTCACTTAGTGCAATAGTCATTTCTATTTATACATCAACTCAGCCACACCACATGTAAAACAATATTTAGACATCGGTAAATAGCGAAACATAAACGTCGTCTACTTAATGAATGGCTGTTATAAATTTTTTCGAGAGGAAATGATCATGATAAGGTTAACCTATTAGATGGATTGGATGTTGTATACATTTGAAAGGTTAGAAGTTATCTTTGGTTGAACCTTAACCTATAGTTCAATTGGTTGTTCTTGAACCTTTATATATATAATGGACGAGGCCCACCATGATGTGTATGTGAAATTTACTTTGACAGTTAGAAATGTAATCTCATATTAGGCTTGGAGCTAAAATAACTAAGGCTAATATGTGATTGAGGGGGAGCCATAACAACACCCTGATCCATACCTCAAGTGGTAGACTGAGTGAAAGATACCTCGTTTCAACAGTGAGGTCTTGGTATCAATCCCTAGTGGGGGTGGCTAACAGAGAAGTGTGAACTAACAGTGGGGTGTACTAAAGAGGTGGAGCCATAACATAGGAAATAGTTGAGAGAGATGTTCACCCTTTATTTTTATAGAGCCCACCATGATGATTATATTCAATCCACTCTAACAATATATAACATTTCAAGACATTTGAATGTGTTGGCACTCGGTTGCTTGTAACGTCGGCCAAAGAGGGGCATTTGTAGACACTCCACCTAAGTTAGCATCTTGAGAAGGCAAAGACAATCTGAAAATCCTGATCATACCTTAAACCCAAACCCTGATCCTAAACCTAAGACCCTAACCATGGCCTAAACCCTAATCTAAACACCGACTACCACCCAAGCCCATTCCCTAGAAAGCGTCCAATTATTTTGAGCCAAAACCTCGAAAATAGACTTTGGATCGAGCTAAAACATCAAATCAAGCCCATCGGACAAAGACCAGAGAAAACTCTGCCCGGGCGATAGTCGAACTACCACAAGTGGTAGTCTGACTACTGCCCATGGTAATCGGAGTGCCGCTCCAGATTCAACAGGTGTCTCATCTGAGCACACAACTGTCCCTTATCCCAAAGTCAACTTTCATATGAAATTATCCCTGAAGTTCACCATATTTACCATTTTACCTAACTTCAAGAGCTTATAAAAGCATATCATATGACATTTCTCTCTCCTCAACCAATCCCAAGCTACTATATCAGCTTTTACTCTTCATAAACCCAACAATTACCAAAATGTCATCACAAAAGGCTATAAATAGCCTTCACCTCTCCTCATCTTAAGGAAAGAAAAGAAAAGAAAATAAAAAAACGAAAGAAAAAAAACAACTATCCCATTCCAAAATTCTCAAGTAAGAGAGGAAGAGAGAAAAGAAGAGGGTGAGGGTGAGAAGAAGCTCCAAGCCTCCAAAATCTGATTTTTTTTTTTTAGTCACCTCTTAGCCTCTTCCAAACCATCCCAACCCTATAGTCTAGCCCAGATTACACATGGTGCATCCCATGTTCTAGCCATCTTAAGAGTAAGCCAAAGATCAAGTCATTCCATAAAGCATTCACCATATCATAACTTCCCTTCTCAACCCCCTTGCTCTTTTAGATTATCATTGAATGTATGCTCTGTGACTTGCCGAATATTCGGATTCTGTCACATCAGAAACTCATGATCCTAGTATCTCTTTTTTACTATATTAGTATCATAACAATAACATCATCACATCCACTTTTTTAGACATTCCCTAGACGTATGTTCCGTGGCTTGCTGGGATTTCGGATCTTGCTACATCAGAAATCTAGATTTGCCCAATTCAAATTCGATCATATCATCCCTTGAGATTTGCTTACCACATAGAGTAGAGACCGTAGATTTGTACGAGCAGAGAGGGTGTCTAACACCTTTCCTCTTTGTAATGAGGTCCTTTACTCAGAATCCTAGATTGCAGACCAGGAGTCAACTTAAACCAAGAGAGTCTTCGAATTCTTTAGCTTTAGATATTCTGCAGGTTCTAGCCGACTGCGGGATTTTGGATTAAGTGGCTAGTGGCGACTCCAAACATACATCAATTAGGTCACCCCCCACAAACAAATCATTTTCAAGAACAAAATATCTTCCCACAAAAATGCTAAAGAAAAGTGTGAGCACTGATTTCCCAGCATTCACGAAGCCCTATAGGCAACCAATTATATAAGTTGAGATATATTTTAGACACTTCTTCCATGTGTGGTTTGGTTTTCTTCCGTTGTGATTGCTCACTTATACTTATAAAGGAAAAATAATTAAAAAAAATTATTACTCTTAAATGTGGGCTATCCTTGTATGTTAACTCCTGGGATTTTGGAAAACGAGTACAAAACTTGGGTTACGAAATCTGGGGCGTTATAGGCCCACCTGAAATTTGGATGCATCTAAAACTTGGTCTGACCCCTCATCCAAGCTGGACACACATAATGGATGGGCTGGATTTGTGAACCACAAGTTGGTGGGCCCAACAAATGATTATGAATGTTTTAATGGAGGGTAACCCCTCTCAACTTTTGTATGTGGTGTGGCCCACACAAGTCACGGATTGTCTTGATTTTTAAGCCCCAGGCCCACCATGGAATGGTGCATCTGACTGATGGGGTAGATGTTCAACCTGCATCACAGTGGGGCCCACACAACTCGACCTCATGAGAAGTTCCCATGAGCTCGACCGCATAGAACCTTTTTCCAGTGTATAAATATAGCATATATATACAGGTGATTGTGCTCTTTATCCAAAAATAAATAAATAAAATAAAAGATTATGTCTGTCCGAATGTGCTATTAAACTGAATTTGCAATACTGAATTACAACTAAATTGCAATTACCTTTTGTGGTATTTATATTAGATTTGGCTCTAAATTGCAATTTACACTGCTTTCAGTTTGGACAGCGAAAGTAGCACTGTTGAAATATAAGGGTTACCTCTTCATTGTGAATACTAACAAAGGCAATTGCAGTTTAGTCATTTATGTCTCTTTTAAGTGTTTCGATTCAATTGAATAGAGCACCAAAATGCAGCCACATCCAAACTTTAAAGCACTGAACTTAAATTACTAAACATTAAATTATTTTAGGAATTTAAAATTGTACTTGGTTGTTCCATCTACTAATAATAATTTAGAGCAATAACAATAATAGTAGCAAGAGCAACAGTAACAGCAGCAACAGTAATTGTAGCTAATCGATCAAGAGTATTTTTCGGTGATCTTTAAGAGGCAAAGGCATAGCTCCTGTGGTTTGGAGAGCATGGGCATGTGATCGGAGCCATTGATCACTTTCACTTCTTTAACTGGGTCATTCTCAATTATCCAATGTTGGAAATTGTAGGGAATGCATTTATCTTCGTCGCATATCATGTAAACTCGGCTAACAGATCCATATCTTTCCTTCGAAAAGATCGGCGAATTTGACAGTTCTTCTCGGGGTAATGGTGTCGCTCTTATCAGTGTTGTTGCCAAGGTGAGATCCTGTAAACAGTGAGAAGTAGTAGTAGAAGAAGAAGAAGAAGAAGCAATGCTTGTTAAAGCAGCCGGTTGTAGTTTTATAGAGCTTACAAAATTTTCAAGGAGAAATGGTCACATTTAGCCTCATCTTTTCTGCCCAACGTGTCATGTGTGGAGGATATCGGAGCTATGCAGTAGATGGGTGACACCAAAAAGATTACCTGACTTGAAAATTAAGCCCATCTAGTCATCAGGTGGGCCACAGCTTCGAGCTGAGAAGATCATCCGCGTTCATAGATTTTGATATGGTGCAGCTTGCTCGGTGAATGGATCAGACTGATTTTTGCATCAGGTAATCATCATATTGTGGCCCACCTTTTGCGCGGCTATGGAATTTCTTTTTTCAACAGTGACAGGTTGGTAGGAATGTACAAGGAAGTTCATTTGCACACTGTCTGTAAACATTTCTAATTTCTGAGATTTATCCCAAGTTTATAGCAAGTTTTAACATTGCTACCACCTAATAGGTATGCGATACAATCCAGGCCGTCCATATGACTACCACTTGATGAACCCATCCTAATCCCCAAGTCTTCAAAAATGTTTAGTCCTCTTTAAAATGGATTAGGTTTTCTTGGCATTACCCTATTTCCGCGATAACACCCATATATAGAGTTACACCCGACACAAGAAATAATTCCCCCAATTCCGTAAAATTTCTGTGGATGGCATGGACAATCATTGAAGGCTCTTCGATAAGATGGAAGCCATATTTGATCATATTGATTTAGATCCAAAAACAGACCGGCCAACAATTAAAATAAATTGACATTTTTTTTCTCGATAAGATTAGTCCATGGGATTGAGTGGTCTGTGAATACCAACGACAGAACCAATTACAGATAAATTTAACGCATCTGATAAAAAGTAGTCTCGGAGATACTAAATGATTTCTAATCAATTTTGAGTCTATGATCACGGTTACTACTCTTTTCCTAAAATTTATTATTTGAAACCTTTTCTCAAATTTTATTATTTGATGCCCCTTTTCAAATTTCAGACATCGATCATCAGTGAACTTATTCCGATAAAAAAAAAACTAAATCATTAAACGGTCATCTTGACGGAGGAAAATGGGGATTGAAATAAAAAAAATAAAAGTAAATAATGATTCATAAGGTAAAGGAATGAGGTTTGAAATGGGAGAGAAAAAGTGAGAAATTAAAATAAATAAATGAGAAGGGAAAAGGAGGAGCAGTGGCAACAAAACTTACCTTTGTCATCAGTACAATGGCACCAGACAAAGGCAGGTGGTAGAGGCAGCGGCAAGCATGGTAGCAGTGGTGGTTGCTACCACCATCGTCAACAGCAGCAGTCGACAACACCCACTGCCGCAGGCGAAATCTCTATCTCACTCCTCTCTTTTCCTTTTCCCCATTCCCTTGCCGTCGTCAAAGAAACTACGGTAGAGGCTGCCATGGCCGCTGCTGCCGCTGCCACCCATTGTCGCCACATGTGGCACAACCATCCTCTCTCCCTCTCAATCGGTTTAAATCTCCCTTTCTCTCCATCTCTCCCCTCTCTGTTGTTAAACTGAATAGTGATTTAGGTGGGCCACACCAAAAAAAAAAAACAGTTGGGAGTGATACGTCCACCCTTAATTTTTACAAGTCCCAACCAAATGAAATCGACTCATGCCACTAGATGCCACGATAGAATATAGGCATGGGTCCTACAGATCAGGACCATCACTGATTCAGGAGGGCCACACCAAGGAAAACAGTTAGGTGGGTGAGTGTTGCCCTTCACACTATTTCCATCCATGTGGTACATTTGAATCACGGATGAAGCTGGGTTTTGAGCCCAAGGCTTCACAGTGGTCGGGTTCTATTTCACATAAAAATCATGGCCATCCTGTGAGATTTAATCTATATGCAGAATAGGCCCACGGATCTGTCTATGCATGGGACATGGCAATCAAGGGTTTAGATAGCGTATCTAGATGAGACGCTGCCATGGAAGCCGGATAAGAATACCAGAATTCCTGTAGAGCTTACGATCTTCCTCTCCTTCACACCCTTTTTGCAAATCAGTAGATGGGACTAGAATTTCTGCTGTGGTGTAGGATCGAGGACCCAGCTCTCTTTTATAGAATCTGTGGAGAGAGAGTTTGAAACCCATCACAACTCTCTCTCCCACGCTCCACATTGTAGCATCCTAGTGCAACTCAAATTGCTGTCTGCGTAAGACAGCTATAGCATTCCAGCCCTAGTACGCAGAGCTGCGCAGATAGACTGCGCAGCAAATCACATGAAGTGGGGCCCACTGGTCTACTCAATCATCCAGTCCAACTGAATGACAATCCAGACCGTTGATCAGTAAGGCCCACTAAATAGAGTTCTTACATTCTCCCACTTGGGCCTCATTGAGCAACATCAGTGATAGTCATATAGAATAATTTTGAAAACAAGTTTTGATCTTTTAAGAAAATATCCAAATGGTTAACCAATGAAAACAGTTGGACAGTACGAGTAATGCTATTCAATCTGGTCCATCAAGACAGTCAGTATCGAAGCGCAGTAGTCATCACAACATTTAATTTAGGTGAAGTGAGTCTAAGCGCGATCACAAATACTTTCAATCTTAACGACATAGATCACGAACTAGGAAATGTGGTATAAGGATTACACACTTTAGTGTGATGTTATGTGTCTATCCTTAAGAGGTCCTGAAGCTTTTACATGTCTCCAGTGAGACACGACTGTAGTTCTACTTACTCATAATTTGTGCATATATATAGAGAAGCAGAAATAAATCTTTATATCAAAATCATCCAAACAAAACTGTATAAAACGAGATCTCTAAGTGTCTGTGAAAATCAAAGTACGCTCAACTCCTACTAACTGAAAACATCTATGGGATCAATGACTCCCATGGATGTTACATGCTCCTGAAATGGCGTGATAGGGAGCCCTTTAGTGAGCAGATCTGCAATCATCTGCTTAGTGCTGATGAATTCCACGAACACTTGATGATTCTGAACTCTTTCCTTTACAACAAGGTACTTGATGTCGATATGCATCGACCTTGACGAATGCTTGTTGTTACTAGAGAAGGAAATAGGAGCCGAGTTTATCGCAAAATATTCTCAATGGTTTCGGGATATGCTCCAGTACCCGCAAACCTGAGAAGAAACTCCGTAACCATAGTGCCTGATTAGATGCCTCATGGTAGGCAATAAATTCAGCTTCCATAGTGGATGAGGCTGTGGTAGACTGTTTCACGCTTTTCCACGACACAACTCCTCCCACTATCTTGAAGATGTATCTTGAAGTAGACTTCTTAGTGTCAACGCAGCCTGCTAAGTCTGCGTCTGAATATCCGATCAGCTCCAATTGATTAGATCTTCTGTATGTGAGTCCGAAGTCTTTTGTTCTTTGAAGATACTGTAATACTTTCTTTGCAGCTATCCAATGTTGCATTCCTGGATTAGATAGATTTCTTCCCAATATTCCAGTAACAAAGGCAATGTCCGGTCGCGTACAGACTTAAGCATACATGATGCTCCCTACTACTGATGCGTACAGAAATTCTTTCATTCGATTCTTTTCTAAATCATTCTTTGTACACTGAAATAAACCAAATTTGTCGCCCTTCACAATGGGCGATTTTTCTGAAGCACAATTTTGCATGCCATACCTTTCGAGTACCCTAGTAATATAGGCTCTCTGTGACAAGCTGAGCAGTCCAAGTGTTCTGTCACGGCGAATTTCAATGCCGATGACGTAAGAAGCTTCACCAAGGTCTTTCATTTCAAACCTTTGAGATAAAAATTTCTTGGTATCACTCAACTTCCTGGTATCACTGCTAGCTAACAGAATGTCATCAACATATAAAATCATCATAACGAACTTACTCCCACTGGTTTTAATGTAGATACATTCATCTGCAGTGTTTTCTACAAAGCCATATGAAGAAATTACTTCATGAAACTTAAGGTACCACTGTCGCGATGCCTGTTTCAACCCATAGATGGACTTCTTAAGTTTGCAAACCAAATGTTCTAAGCCAATAGCTACAAAACCTTCGGGCTGCAACATGTACACATTCTCATTCAGATCCCCATTGAGAAATGCAGTCTTTACATCTATCTGATGTAACTCTAAATCCATATGAGCTACAAGAGCCATTATGATTCTGAATGAGTCTTTCTTGGATACTGGTGAGAAAGTCTCCTTAAAGTCAATGCCCTTACATTGGTTAAAACCCTTGGCAACAAGTCTGGCTTTATATCGTTCGACATTACCTTTAAAGTTCTGTTTGGTTTTAAATATCTATTTACAACCAATCGGCCTTATTCCAGTGGGTAACTCTACAAGATCCCATACTTTATTGTCCTGCATGGATTTCAACTCATCTTTCATGGCATTAAACCAACGAGAAGGCTCAGCACTTTGTTTAACTTGTGTAAAGGATTCAGGATCAATTTTCACCCCTATGTCAAAGTCGTGTTCCTGTAAGTATACGATGTAATCGTCTCGATTTACAGGCCTTCTCTCTCTTTCAGATCTTCTTAATGGTTTAGCTTGTTGGGTCTAACCTTGATTTTCCTCATCAGTGGTTTGTATATGAGGTTCTACGTGGTGCTCTGTAGTGACTGCAAAATCGACTGCATCATTAATGTCCATGTGATCTGGATTGACTATGACAGGAGTCACAGTCCTTTATTCCTCAAATACAAAATTTCTTATGTTCATGCTCCCACTGTTTTCAGTGTCCTCAATGAATCTGGCATTCCTAGTCTCAACAATCCTGATAGAGTGGGAAGGACAGTAGAATCGATAACCTTTTGATCTTTCTGGGTATCCAATGAAGAAACAACTTATGACTCTAGGATCAAGCTTCTTTTCATACGGGTTATAAATTTTGGCCTCAGCAGAATGACCCCAAACATGTAGATATCGGAGACTTGGTTTTCTCTCATTCCACAACTCAAAAGGAGTTTTGCTTATTGCTTTGCTGGGAACCCTGTTTAATATATGAACTGCAGTTTTGATCGCATCTACCCACAGAGATTCTGGCAATGTTGAATTGCTGACCATACTTCGCACCATATCCATAAGGGTGCGATTACGTTTTTCAGCAACTCCATTCTGCTCTGGAGTACCAAGTATAGTGTACTGAGCAACAATGCCACAATCCTGCAGGTATTTAGCGAATGGCCCTGGATTGCGTCCTGATTTGTCATATCTGCTATAGTATTCACCACCACGGTCAGATCTGACAACTTTAATTCTTTTATCGAGTTGATTTTCAACCTCGGCCTTATAGATCTTTAAAAGCATCCATGGCATCTGATTTCTCACTGATAAGGTATAGGTACCCAAAGCGAGAGTAGTCATCTATAAAGGTAATGAAATATTTGTTGCCACTCCATGAGACTGTAGGGAATGGTCCACAGATATCTGTATGTATAACCTCTAATGTATCTACACTCCTGGTTGCACCTTTCTTTCTCGTTCTAGTATGTTTTCCTTTTATGCAATCAATGCATACTTTATAGTCAGAAAAGTCTAGAGAATGCAAAATTCCTTCTCACACAAGCCTGTCTAATCTCTCACGAGATATATGGCATAGCCGCCCGTGCCACAACATGGAGAAATTCCCATAGTCTAGTTTTCGCTTGGATCCTACTTTATTTCCATACAAGTCATTAACATTGTAGACGTGTGAGGCAATCAAGTCTTGCTAGCATAGGTTGTTTACCATAGAGTTTGTGTTGACTTTAGTCAAATTAAGGTAAATACTAAATCCTTTATTCTCAAATTGGAATGAATATCCCAATTTATCTAAACAAGAAATAAAGACTGGATTGCACTTTATAAAAGACACACAAAATGTATCTACTAAATCCAATAAACAAACAGACTCTAACCTAAGACTCCAATTGCCTCAACGTTGACTTTGACACCATTGCCTACGTATACTGAGTGTTCTGCATCAGTTGGTGGCCTGGTCTGTAGAAAGTCATGTATAGAAGTATATATGTGAATAGTGGTTTCTGAATATATCCACTAAGAATCCACCAACACATCAATTAGATTAGATTTAAAACAAATTGGAATAGAATTATCACCCTTCTTTATGAGTTATTCCTTACACTTTACGCAGTCTTTCTTTTGATGGCTCGACTTCTTGTAAAAGAAGCAAGTATTTCCTTTAGTCGGCTTGCGACTCGATCCATTCCCAGGTTGGTTTTCAACTGAAGAACCTAAAGGACTGTAAGATCCAAAGGATCCCTCATTAGAACCATGTTTCCTCTTCTGTTTCCATTATGTCCAGGTACATATCCTGAGGTTACAAGATCAATGTTCTGACTGTTTTCAAAAAGTTTTGACGGTTCAGAATTTTCTGAAGTGATCTCCAATTGTAACCATTCCAGAACTACCTCTATGGACTCCTTTTATTGAACATAATCGGATCCGGTTAGGATGAGAACTAAATGCAAAATATACTTACATTGACAAATTGTTTTACATAAAACAATTCACGAATAAAACTAAATATCAGGCAAAGTAAACCAATTCAGTTTCTAAGGGAGGCGACAACTGAATCATCCAAGATGAAGATGGGCCCAACCATTATATCCTGGTGAGAATCTGTTACATCATTATCATTCTTCCTGTGGGTGGTAATAATAATATGTTAGTGATCCTCCTGAACATGAAGCTAAGTGATGTCAGTCATGTAAATCTGAAACACTCAACACCTATGGGTAAGATGAATCTTTCAGCTTTACATTACTAGCACCATTTACTTCACCCGTTCACGTGTCTGCCAAACGGTAATCGTCTATGTTTTCATTACCGTATGCATGAAAACGTGAACGCAACTGCATGCAATTCGCTTATCCCAATGTTACAAGTTTGTACTTGTAATATTTTTCATCGATTGAGGTCACTATGGTGGCTAACACAACCGAATCCAATATTACAAATATAGACTTAGGATCACGATTATAATCCTGCCTCTTAATGGATTATATTTTAATTAGTCCGATGCAGCCCATAAGTTAATTGGTACTGACCTTTTGGAAAATAAAGGAACCTTGGAGTGAACCGTGTGGACAGGTTTCACACCATATATTCCAACGGTCTATATCAACTCCTAAGGATAGGTGATGGGCTAATAATAGGGCCGAATCAGGACTCTGTATGATCTGGTCATCATTAATAAGCATTATAAGTCTTGTCTTTGACACTCACACGATAGACGGTTGATATGGAACGATATAGATGGATGGTTAGATCCTTACATTAGTGTCCATAAGATGGACAGATCAGATCTAATACTTAAGATCCAAACGTGAAAGTTTCATATTCTTTATTGTCCTATCTAGTGAATGAGCCATTATATGCCTATTTTAAACTAAACAGACCTTTTAGATCTGGGAAACGGATTCCAAAATTGGTCCAAATGGAAGACTCAAGCATTAAATGTGCATTTAACATTTCCTGAGTTGGGCTGAATAAAATTGGTATGTGCCCATAATAGGGGCTTCATATAGTCAACCATCGGGCCTTAATTGGGCCCAAAATTAACTGGAGTGGGCCCATGAGATGGTTCCTTGTCATGAATTGCTAGACAGACCCAATTTAACCCCAAGCCTAAATTAAGGATCAACACAAGAGGCCAAAATGGACCCAAAACAAATTTTAAGTGGGCATAGACCCAAACTGGGCCATGAATATAGGGCCCATTAAACTTCACGGTTCATGGATATGATATGAATTTAATGTGAACCACATGGCCCAAAGAAATGGGCCTAACTGACATCCATGCTAAAAATGGTTGTGAACCACATTATTTCCTAAAATGGGCCCAACCTAGGTCTTGTTCACATGACCCCACTGATGCAGCCCACCTGGGAGATGTGAAATGAGGCAGGACTATCTGAATCTCACCAAACAGCCCACAGCCGAGATCCAATGGGCACAGAATGAGAGTCAGGCCCAACCCATTCAGCAACAGATGTTGATCGTGGGTCCGATAGGAAGACCCGAATCTAATGCAATCGGGTCTGTTGACCCGATTGTAACAGGTATGCAACTAAAAAAAAAAAAAACAGGGTTTGAAAACCCTAGCATCAAGAGTGTCTGACTTTTCGGAAGCCATGCCGCAGGCTTCTCCCTCAATTTCGAACGAGGGATCACCTCCAACGACAGCGATGGCTACCATTGGTGCGAAGACATGCCTTCCAACGAACAGGAATGAAGAAGGTGGACAGAAGAATCGTCTACAGTCGCTTAACCACCGATGAATGGGCTGAAGGACATGGCTACCGGAGCTAGTGTGGAGAGTTTCCACATGCAGCAGCCATGAATGGTGGCGAAAAGATCCTCTGCACCTTAACGCCAGTACCTGCATTCTCTACGACGGTATTGAAGATGAGGGGTTTTGGATCTGAAATCCCTAATTTCAATTCGAGAATAGGAGTTTGAAAATTCCTAATTTAGGGATTAGTGATTCGAAATCCCTAGTCTGGATTCTGTATTTGGGATTCAAATCCCTAATAACTGAAAAAATCTCTAATTGGATGTCTGTATTTAGGGGTTCGAATCTAAAATCCCTAATTTCAACTGGATTTGGGGCTAATTTGGATTTCCCCTAATTACTGATCTGAGATTCGAAATCTAAAGTCTCTAATGGGAAGTAGAATCTGAAATTCCCAAATAGGGATTCAGGTTTTCGAAATCTCTTATTGATTGCAGGATACAGGGATTCGAAATCCCTAATTAAAATTTTTGAATTCAGGGATTCGAAAATCACTGATCACAACTGTTTCAGGAATTCGAAAATCCCTGATATGATCAGATATAGCTGGATCTGATCATCCATACCTATGCACAGATGTCTCTGATACCAACTGTGGGATTTAATCTATATGCGGAATAGGCCCACGGATCTGTCTGTGCATGGGATATGGCGATCAGGGGTTTAGATAGCGTACCTAGATGAGACGCCGCCATGGAAGCCGGATAAGAATACCAGAATACCAGAATTCCTGTAGAGCTTACGATCTTCCTCTCCTTTTTGTAAATCAGTAGATGGGACTAGAATTTCTGCTGTGGTGTAGGATCGGGGACCCAACTCTCTTTTATAGAATCTGTGGAGAGAGAGTTTGAAACCCATCACAACTCTCTCTCCCACGCTCCACATTGTAGCATCCTAGTGCAACTCAAATTGCTGTCTGCGTAAGACAGCTATAACATTCCAGCCCTAGTACGCAGAGGTGCGCAGATAGACTGCGCAGCAAATCACATGAAGTGAGGCCCACTGGTCTACTCAATCATCCAGTCCAACTGAATGACAATCCAGACCGTTGATCAGTAAGGCCTACTAAATAGAGTTCTTACACGTCCAGCTGATGTAGAGCGGGTCGTAGACAATTTCATGGCCAATATGGACCAGAAAAGTCCCGATCGGAGCCGGAAGTGATCCGGATTGTCAGAACCTTAAAATAGGTGTGTCTCGCAAACTGGAATGAGTTATCCGACGTGCCATAAATGATTTTGGGGTAGGACGAGCTACTTTAGCCGGCCGACCCGCTACGCTGGGTTGCACAAGCCCAAACAAGACATTTACTATTTTTGGCCAAAAAACGTGATGTCTAGTAGGAATTACATCTGCCTATAAATAGTAAGTTTACTATATATAGCAAGTCGTGATTTCTAGGAGTTTTAGTTGTAGCTTAATTCCAAAATTTCTTCTTAGGTTTCATGTCATTATTTAAGAAGGTTGTAAGCTCATTTTAATCATCAATCAATTTATTATGACTTTCAAGAAATTATTCTATTTTCTTATTTTTCTCGTGGATTCGAGGTATTTCTGTGAGGAGTCCAGAGAAGTTCTGTGGATTCAGAATAGTTATCCCCTGAGGAGACGTGCATGACCTCATCACCTTCATCCCTGCATCACCAGCCGAGCTGTAGACCCCCTTTCTAGCTATAACGTAGGTTTTTGAAAACATTCTTTTAAAAAGGTACCTGAATGTAAATTTTACAACAATAAAGAGGTAGTTTTTCTATAACATTCCTTTTTAAATAACCCTGGGCAGCCTAGTTTAAATAGTTCAAAATCCCACCAAAGTTCACATACAGTGCTTGCATGGGGCTATTTCTGATCACGTATTTACCTCTGGGGGGGAGAGTTGATATAAACCTTGCGACAGAAACTGAGGGCCCATTAACATCCTTGGAAACTTTTCTTGCCCTTGATAAAAGTCGAATGTAGTATCCATGAAGCGATTGAACAGTTTCCACTCAAAAAACTATCATTCAATACAAAAATAAATAAATTAATAAAGGAAAATGGCACACATCTTCATAAGCAACTATTAACAACCGCAAACCTTATCCAAGACAAAAGAGGGGCTGTTAGAAGAATCCGGCATGAGTGCCGTCACGAAGACGGCTGCCGACACCTTCTCTGGGTACTTATCCATGGCTAGAGCCAGGGTTAAACCTCCAAGGCTGTGGCCCACCAGAATCACTTTTTGTTGTGGAGGAAGAGAGGCCATGACGTCCAGCAGCGGCTGAGAGTAGTCAGAAAACTTGCATACCTCGTCCTTGAGCTTTTTCGGATTGGTGGCTGAAGCTCCAAGATCCAAAGCCGTGACTTGGTTGCCTGTGGATGTTAGTAGTGTGGCCACCTTGTACCAACACCATGCTCCATGACAAGCACCATGAACTAGAATGAAGTGCTTCTTGTTCTTCCCTTCCTCCATTTTCTCCTCTCCTTTTCCCTCTTAATTTCTTCCTTTTATAGGCTCGTTTTGTGAGATTGAAGTCCCTAAAACAATAAGGCCTGGATCCTAAGTTACCTTAGATAATCTACTTACACGGCCATATTTCTACGTAAGGAGATAATAACATACTTATCATCCGAACAAGTAGAAAAGTGTGTTTGGTTTCTAACATCATAAGTAGAGCTGGGCACGAGACAACTCGACTTGGCAAACTTGACTCATCCGACTCATTGGATCCAACTCAATTTAAACCCAGTGGTGAGTCGATTTTAATCGAGTAGACTTCCTCTAATCGGAACTCAAATCGAGTTGAGTTTGAGTGACCCAGTTACTCGACTCGACCCGACCCAACCCGTAATCCAACTTAGTACTGACTCGACTCGATCCGAAACTCGACTTGTATAACATATTTAAATAAATAAATAAATAACTCAGGTATGATGTTTTCAAATTTGAGATGCCTTGTAGCTGATGGAGAGGTTGCAATTTTGGCAAGTGAATATAGGTTTTGGGTTGTGATTTCAACCCGTGGATACCCGCTACACCCAACCCGACTCGATACTTGTGACCGGGTCGGTCTCAGTCTGGATTAGTCCATGCCAAACCTAGACTTAGATTGGGTTAGGTACGCTGGACTCGGTACCGAGTTGGGTCAAGTTCGAGTCAGGCGTATTTCAAAACCGGATAAAGTTGGGTCAACCCTAACTTGGTCCAATTTGATTCTATGCCCAGCTCCGATCATAAGTATTGATCTCTCAAGTATAATTGGTCCACCTTACATCTACTGTCCATCAGCCTTTGATGTGGACTGTTCATTACGTGGGCCCCACCTTTGATGTGGGTAGTTCATCATACAGGGCTCACCTTGGATGCATGCTATTCATCATTGGTGGCTAACCTTTAATGTTCATCATCTATTATGTAGGGCCTATATTTGATGTTGGTCATCCATCATGTGAGGCTCACTATCTATATTATTGTTCATCATGTTGATGAATGGTTCCAATCTCATGGAGGGATTCATGGCCGGAAAGAGCATATTTCCTTTTAAAATTTTTCAAGTTGTTGTGTCACTAACAAAAATGAAAGAAAACAAGTTACCTTAGAAATTTAAAAAAGATTGAAAAAAATAAATTATGTTTTTATTAAAAGTTACTTATTTAAGTTTAATAATCAAACTAAGTTAACTAAGAAAAGTAACTTATTAACTTACATAAGTTTAAAAAGCTCCACTTATTTGGTAGTATTCAAATGAGATAATAAGTTCTAGAAAAGGTAGAAAAGTGATGTTTCCCCGGCAAATGTTTACATAATGTGGACAAGCAAGGCTAATGATGTGTCACACGTGCACGGACAGAGCCACATGATGCATTTCATTTTTATTTGTGGCAATAGAAAAGGGGCTTTTTTTGTTGCCTCCTAGCCACATGATGCATCACATGTGCGTGAATACAGCCACATGATGCATTACATTTTTATGTGGTGATGGAAATGGATTTTTTCGTTACGTCCAATCGATCTTGATTGTTAGAGAAACGAGATGTCCCCGCGGCTAGCAGGGTTTGCTTTTGAGTCCTGGCCCAATACGGTTTGGGCTCACGGACTAGCATTGAGGCTCATTGGTAGGTGTTGCCCAAATTTTGTATCCTGATTATTAAATGAGTTCCACCCACCTGAGCCTATGTTTTGCAAACTTTCTACTAATTTAGCAGACACTAATTTGTTGGGATTAGCTTAGATGGCGATGATGAAGAAATCTGGTTCAAGACAATGAAAAGGCCCACTCTGATGCATTGAGCAGGCCTGCATAGGGCTATCGATGGGCTGGGCTTGGGCCAGGCAAAACTAAAATTTCAATAAGCCTGGCCTGAAAAGTTCAAAATCCACGCCAAAGCCAACCCCAGGCCATGCCACAGCTTTATGCTTGGACCTTAAATCACAGGAGTAACCAAAAAACCGCCCAATTCATATTCTAAAGTGATTTTTTGAACCAGGTCCACCGAGCTACTTTTATATATATATATATATATATATATATATATATATATATATATAAAAGAAAAAAAAAAAAAAGAGGAAGGTACACCTATTGAATAGCACCATGGATGAGACTCAAAGACACGGTAGAAATGAAAATTGCTAATGGTAGGGCTGTCAACGGGGTGGGCATGGGGTTTGCTTCGGCCTGGATTTTGAACTGTTCGGGCCAGGCCTGACGGGCTCGACCAATTTAAAATTTTGATTTTGTCAAGCCCGAGCCTAGCCAGCCCTAGCTAATGGTCAAGTACGAGGTCAAATATAAGAAAAGTGGTGAAAGGTGGGTAATCCATGTTGGTTCTTAGTAGATGGATTGACTGGAAGGGATGTCAATGGGCCAGGCCCATCCAAGAAAATTCAAATTTTTGAATAAATCGGTTCAAATAGTTCGAAATTCAGGCCAAACTTGACCTGGGTCCCTCTTGAAAGTCCAATTTAACAATGATTTGGATCATGGTTCTAAAACTCACTGCATGGACTCAAAACGCAGCCCAGTTAACGCTTAGCAGTGAGATTTTGAGCTGAGTCACTGAGCAACTCACTTGTGGGATGGGCCTGAATCCCAACTTGGTCAGAGTAAGGGTTAGCTAAGTCACAGACTAGTCACAAATCACTTGGTCTAGCCAACAATTTAAAATAAAAATAAGGGTTTTCAAGCAGGTTGCTACGTGGTGCAGGATGCCCAATTTTACCAAAATTTACTACAAAATTCTTCGGGAGTTCCAATTTTTTGAAATTATGCCCCTAAAGATTAAAAACTCAGTGAAGTTTCTTTCGAAGGATGAAATAACAAATTTGTGCTCATTGGTTCTTCTTCTTTTAAAGTGATAAAGCCAAGATTCGTGGGGCTCATGTATACTTGTATGACATTCAACCCGTCCAATAGATAAACCGTATCATAAAGATTAGAAGATTGGATTTATTTTAATTTTTTTATCAGTTCTTACCAAAAGATGGGCCATACCATAGAAAATAATATACATTGCCAAAAACATTAGAATTCACATGTAGCCCATCTAATGATTTGATCATCAACTGGATTTTTTAATTTGTTCAATTGATCATCATGGTGGGGTCTATATGTTGGGGTTGGAAGCCAAGATTCGTGGGGCTCATGTATACTTGTATGACATTCAACCCGTCCAATAGATAAATCGTATCATGAAGATTAGAAGATTGGATTTATTTATTTATTTTTATTTTTTTTTATCAGTTCTTACCAAAAGATGGGCCATACCATAGAAAATAATATACATTGCCAAAAACATTAGAATTCACATGTAGCCCATCTAATGATTTGATCATCAACTGGATTTTTTAATTTGTTCAATTGATCATCATGGTGGGGTCTATATGTTGGGGTTGGAAGCCAAGATTCATGGGGCTCATGTATACTTGTATGACATTCAACCCGTCCAATAGATAAATCGTATCATGAAGATTAGAAGATTGGATTTATTTATTTATTTTTATTTTTTTTTTTATCAGTTCTTACCAAAAGATGGGCCATACCATAGAAAATAATATACATTGCCAAAAACATTAGAATTCACATGTAGCCCATCTAATGATTTGATCATCAACTGGATTTTTTAATTTGTTCAATTGATCATCATGGTGGGGTGCATATGTTGGGGTTGGAAGTCATATACATACCAAGTGGGCCTAGAATTCTCAAACTTATTACTTTTTAAATAAAAAAGCATATGAGGATAATTTAGTACTACTTTTTTCTAAGAATCACTGCCTCATAAATTCAAATTGTAAGGCATTATTTGCAAAAATCAGCATTTTTGGAGGAATTTTGGAGTTAAGGTTCTTGTTAAAATTTTGTTTTTGACATTTTTTTCCAGAAAATATCTTCATGATTCCAATATTTACCAAAGAATTACTCTACACAAATAAAAAATACATGGATAGTGCAACCTGAGTAAGGGAAGGTACTAAGTACCTTCATGCATTATTTTTCTATAAAAAATAATAAAGTAGAAATTTGTAGGGCTCACGTGGTATTGTTATGACATCCAACCCTTCAAACATATATACTCATCTTTTTTTATTTTTTTTTTGGGCGTTGGCTTGTAAGTACACACGCATGTCAGTACACACACTCCATGTTAGCCACCCCCACTAGGGGTCGATACCAAGACCTCAAGTGTTGAAAGGAGGTATCTCCACTCAGTCTGCCAATTGAGCTATGGATCTGGGTGTCATATATATACACTCATCTATGTTAACCTCACTAACCAAAAATCTTTCTGATCAAATCATCAGATGGGTTGCACGTGAATTTTGTCTCAAGTTGTATATTATTATTTTTATGTTGTGGCTCATCTTATTCTTAGATTGCTCAAATTTTTTGTTATTCTGAATCTCATGGCAGATTACCTCTATTGAAAGGATGGGATATGATATAATATGACCCCTATAATTCTCCATTTTTTACCACTTTCAATGGGAAAAATACAATAGACATTATTTTAATTTCTGCACTAAAAAGCAATTCCTGACATTTCGTCTCCTGGAGGCATTATTTATGAGGGGAAGAAAACTCCTATGGGGAATGCTAGTTTATTCTTTTTTTAATTGAATTCTTTTACTACAAAATATTTCCAAGATTTGGATTTTACCAAATAGTGCCTAGAGGAATTGTTATACCTAAGTAGTGCTTTTTGGGAGCAGTATTACATTACTGCCCTCATTTATTTTTTATTTACAATAAAGCGGAGAATTGAAAATTATTTTTAGAAACAAAATGAAAAAGTTAGGCCCTATTTGGTTACCACTTAAAAATGAGTTCATCGAGGAGTATTACATTACTGCCCTCATTTATTTTTTATTTACAATAAAGTGGAGAATTGAAAATTATTTTTAGAAACAAAATGAAAAAGTTAGGCCCTATTTGGTTACCACTTAAAAATGAGTTCATCTCATTTTAATGAAACGTGAAATCCTAATTATGCCAATTGTTAAAACATAATAATGATTTGTGAGTCAGGTGGGCTACACCAAGTGAAAAGGTTTGCAGTGTGAGTGTTGCACTGTATGAAGGTTTTAATTGCATGGTCCACCTGAAATTCATACTGAATTGATTTTTGGACCCTAGTCCTAATATGCCGTGTGACACCTAGTGGTCGAGTGGATTTAACATAAATACCATGGTGAGCCTACCTAAGCAGAAATCCCTTCCCTCAAAAGCAATTGAAATTTAAATTTCGAAATTAATTTTTAACTCTATCGGCTAGGCTAGGCCACAAGCTTTTGGATGTCTAAGTCCAAGCCCATCCTGATTTAGAAACGGGCCTGAAAGTTAAGCATGAGCCTAACCCTTGGGCCTCAAAGTCCAAGCCAAGCTCAGCCCAAGCCTAGAAGTCCAGGCTAGCCTATCGATACCCTATTCATCATGATGTTTATTTGCCATCCAGCTTGTGGTCACAAAATTTTGGATGAAAAAAAAAAAAAAAAAAAACTGTCATTTCTAAACAAAAATCAGCTTGATTCAAAACTTTTGTGGCCCACAACAAGTTTTGAATGGTCATCATCACTATTTCTTGTTGTGCAGCACACCTAAGGTTTGGATCTACTTCATTTTAGGTTCATGCCTTAAGATGAACTGGCAAAATATATCAATGGCTTGGATATACAATACATACATTAAGGTGGGTGCCGAAAGTGCCCACTGTGTTGGGTGTGGCAAGGGTGCACTTAATATGCTAAAGCAAAGGGAAATTAATTAAAAATAACCCTTAATTATGACAAAATAAAGGTGCTAACCCCAACATTTAAAGTCATTATTTATTTAGCCATTTGTCACTTTTTACATTTTTATAAAATAAAAATGCCCATTTGTTAGCCATTCCTTTGTATGATGGTATTATTATTATTTTTTTTAATGGAGAAGGCCTTTTGAGAATGGTGCTATAAGCCCCACTAAATCAACGATTATGGCAATTCCTTAACTGATCTGATTCGTTCATTTTAATCGGACAGTCGTGAATTCACAATAGAGTCATTTAAATTATTGTTTTTTTGAGTTGTCTATGACCCACATATATATTAACGTTGTGAGTTAATTCCAAATTATTTCATCCAGTGTAGTCTATTTGTGATGAGTTTTTTTTTTTTTTCAAACTTGGGGCAAATGACATGAAATTAAAACATATTTCATATGTACAACTTGGATCTACTATAAGATGATTTAATGGGCCCTACAAAAGATGCGGGATGGGTACAATAGGTGAGTCCCTTTGCTGTGAAAGCTATCCGGCCTTTCTTTTCTCTTTTCTCTTCATTTTTTTCATAAGAAGGGACCATTTGGCCATTAAGACCATTGCCACCTTCTTAGGACCCACTCCAGTACTGAGCTTCTAACTTCATTCCCTCAATTCTAACGAGCTTCTAAGTTTTTTTCTTAAAGATTTTCGGCCACACTTATTGATGTAAAAGTTATAACGGGCAAAGATGGTTTAGATTAAAATAATAGTGACTTTTGTATGTGTGTGTGTGTATACTACGGGTTTTTTTTTTTTTTGGGTATCAATGATGGGATTTTGTGAGAAGGACAAGCTGTGACGTTCCCTTTATAATTATTTTTTATGGGTATGAATGGGGGGAGTTCATGAAAGAGATGAATTTTGCAATGGAAAAATGTTGTAATTGATTAATTTTAAAATAGATTAATATTGTATTGTATAAATGTAATGAATATTGAAATAAATGAATGTTGTCCAAAAGCGAGACCAAAGTTACTGTAGATTATCGGTACTTACTGTGGATCATTGGTACTCACTGTGGATCGTCGATCCCAAGAAAATAGTCATAACTCCCTCGTTACATATCCGATTTTAATAATCTTATACTCGTTAGAAATGTAATTTAATTTTGCACTTTAATTTTTACTACATTTTACAAAAAATAAAAACACAATACTTATAATGTGTGAAACTAATATGGTATGTAAACAATGACAACAGGCTGATACGTTAGAGATCAAAAGTTCCTTAGGAAAGGGAGTGCACCATCTAAAATCACCATGAGATATTCATCAGGCAAACCCATCATGCATTACTGGATGAAAAATAAGCCTATCTCATTCATCAAGTGGGCCGCACATGTGAACTGAAAGTATACTTTTGGTCATTTTCTATAATTATCAATTTTCTTATACATGTGTACCCACTCCATGACTGCAGCAAACTATTACCGAGCATGAGATGTTCATAATGGAACCAACTTTGGTAGGTGTGCTAGGAACTTAATGAAGGGTTGAGAGCTCCAGCTCTACTTGATCCTACAATTTAATGGCTTGGATAAATATACATTTACTATGTTTAAGTTAGGTGTGTACAAAAGCCATGATCAAGCCCTTTTGGTTATTTTAACTAATCTCATATGGAGCCTCTACTAGCTATTAAAGAGAGGAATTTGGTCTCCTTTAATATCTTATGTGGGGCCCACTAGATCTCATTGTAAAAGATCCAAACTGTTCACATGAAAATAGTTTTAATTTCATACTATTTGTCCAAGTTTGAGGACAAAACTCATCACGAATAGACCACACCAAAGGAAACATTTCAAAATTAACTTACAATGTTAATGCAGTTATAGGTCACAGACAACTTCACTTTTTAATGACTCTATTATGGGTTCACGACTGTCCGATTAAAATAAATGAATCAGATTGACCGAGTGGCCCCGAACATTGATTTAGTGGAGCTCATATTGTCATTATCAAAAAAAAATCCTTTTAACTTCCGCGAAAAGCTTTAGTAATACGAGTGGACGGCTAACACATGGGCATTTTTATTTTTTAAAAATAACAAAAAAAAAAAGTGCCCATAAATATAAATAAATAATGACTTTAGATACATTAGTAAACACCTTTACCATGTCAAAAGGGTTATTTTAATTAATTTTTCCAAAGCAGATTATATCAGGACTAACTAAGTACATTGTACCATTATGAGTAAACTCTGAAGGCCCTACCATGAATGCATGTGTGTTATCCACGGAGTCCATTCATTTCCAAAGTGTAAAATTAAAGCATATTGAAAGGTCAAATGGACTGCACCACAGTAAACTGAGGGAATAGTGACGTCCACTGTGACGTTTATTTGTTATCCAACGGATACAAAAAGGTCACTAAGACGTGAATGAATGAAAAATACAAATATAAGCCTGATCCAAAACTTCCACGGCCATAAGAAGTTCTCAACGGTGGACGTTGAGTTTATACAGTTTCCTACAGTGCAGTCTGCTTGAGCTTTGGATGTTCTTCGATTTTGAACTCATGCCCTGAAGGAGATGGCAAAACGTATGGACCATAAGACGCACACATCACGGTGGATAGTTTACTCTGCACGCTGTTAGTACGCAATCCGCCTCCTAGGTATCATTTTAAAAGTTATCATCTAAACCCCTCACGTCGTGCCACGTGGACATGAAGACATTCGGTCTAGTTGGCATATCCTTGTCATTTTTAAAGTCGATACGGCTGTTGAGGTTACATGCGGTGGATGTCATATGGGCTTGTGCCACGTGGGATTCAATTTTTTTCTTTTTGCTCAGGTGAGCCCGACATGATCAGACATGATCTTAATGGCGAATCATGGGACCTTTTTCTAATGAATGTAGAATCCCACGGTTGGATGCAGTCACGTACCAACGGGACAATTTGTAAGTTACACCAGTGCAATCCGGACCGAAAATCCATAAAAACACTAGTGGCCTGTTTGGTACGTGTGATATACAATCATTCCCATAAAAATAGCATAGACGGTTCTCGAATACTTGCATGTTTTGTGTATGATTTTTACATCATTGGCCCACCTGAGTTTGATCCGTCTGATATTTGGGACAAATATGAGAGGGCGCACCCTATGGATGGGATGGATCTCATACGCATAAGTCCTTCCTCCATGTGACTGGTAGGCATTCTCCACGCATGCGGATGCGAGTTACTCGGCTGTTTCCTTTTGACAAGGAGAAAATTACCACTGTAGACTCTACCCTTTATCCAGCGTCTTTTACGACAATCCAAAACTTATCTTTCCAAATTAGACCTTTTACGTACGGACAGAGCATTTCAGGACGAAAATACCCCTGCTTTTCAAAGTCTATTTTCGTTTCTGTAGACCTTTTACTACGGATTATAACTGTAGCTAAAAGCAGCGTAAGCAGGCGTAATTTCGTCCTCAAATGCTCGTCCGTACGTAAAAGGTGTAACTTTTGGATCCTTCGTAAAAGACGCTGGATAAAAGATGGGGCCTACAGTGGTAATTTTCTCTTTGATAAGGGAAGTGGACTCCACAGCTGGGTTAGAGTGTACGTGATGATTGATATGCACGCACTCAGATAATTGCGCTTGTGTCATGGTTTTACAAGAATCCAGACCATCCAACCAGTGATGTGTGTTTGACAAACAATCATTCCAACAGGTGCAACCTGCCATGATGATCAGACCATCCAAAAATCAAGCCAATCTATGCACCGCCGAGATGATCAAACTATCCAAAAAATCAATCTAACCCGCGCAGGTGAATTTCTAGGACGTCTAATGGTGGAGTGCAACAGTTAGATGGTTCTGATGCAATGCAACGCTATGTGTCAAGTGATCCTGACAGTGCTTGATTAGGCTCACCAAGTAAAATAATAGATGAAGGGCATTATTGCCGTTTCCCTTTAAAAAATTATTCTGGAGAGTTGAGAAAAAAGTTCAGGCTTCCGGATGATAAAATAAGAAGAAGTGCTCGATCGCGCCATGTCAATTATCAAACAACAATTCCCTCTTTCATACTAATACAATCTTTCCGGAGGATCAAATGAACTAAATAAAAATGCAATCGGGTCTCACATGTATTGCTGTGAGAAAAAGAATCTAGTATTAAATGCTTCGCATTATCCATCCAGGCTTGTACCAAATGGCAGTGTCATTTACTAAAAATTAAAATAATCTGTGCATTATACCTAATCACTCACTAAAGATCAATATCATGGACAAAGCCAATTGTTTTTTTTCTTTTTTTCTTTTTTTCTTTTTACAAAGCCAATGCTAGATATGAAATCGCATTGATTAATTACTTTCATCATTAATATCAATTGCATCTTATTATGCATTAACTGCTCATTTAGATCATTAAGTTATTTTACATTAAGCTACTTGGTATCTACTTTAAATAAGGGCTCTTAGGTCACTTATACCTCAAGTTGCTTACCTTGGTTTGTACTTTTTCAAAGATTAATTATATTTTGTAAACAATATACTTATGAGTTAAAAACTATATATAAACGTATGTTTGGTTTTCAATATTATACCAGTAGTACTTATCCCTCATGTTTATTTGGTCCACTCTTAATGTCCATCAAATGAGGCCAACCTTTGATGTGGACTGTTCAATATGATGGGCCCACCTTGCCCTATCTTCAATGTAAATCATCCATTGCTTGGGGCATACTTTAACGTGGACCATCCACCTTGCGAGGACCACCTTCAATGTGAGCTTCCATCACATGAGGACTACCTTGGAGATGGGTCGTCCACCATGTCGGATATTGAATGTGAGCCATCCATCATATGGGGCCCAACTTCAAAGTGGATATTCCATCATGCAAGGCCCTTTTTGCAAAAAGGTGGAGCACACTATCTCTAACTTTGTTGATTGGGTAACTTTTCTATACCAATATTAAGGTGGGTGCGATAAAAAATAAAATAAAAAAAGATAACCTTACCTATCATGTGACTCCATACCCAAACTTCAATGTGAGCTATCCATACGAGGTTGACCTAAGGTGTGTCATCCATTATGTACTTCCCACCATCAATGTTATTGTCCAACATGTTGGGCCTGCCTTCAATAGCCACTTCCCACCATCAATATCCAACATCCATCATGTGGGTCCTACCTCTGATGTGGGTCGTCCATCATGCGAGGCCCGCCTTGAATGTAAGTTGTTCATCATTAGGGGCCAACCTTTGATGTGGACCGTCTATTATATGAGGCCCACCTTGACATGGGTCATCCATCATTTGGGACCCACATTCAATTTTTCGTCCCCATCTTGTGGAGCCCACCTTTGATTTGGATCGTCCATCATGTGGGCCCCACCTTCAATGTGGGTCATCCATCATGCAAGGCTCACCTTAGATGTGGAGCAATCATCATTAGGGGCGACCTTTGATGTGACTACTCATTATGTGGGGCCCACCTTGATGTGGGTCATCCATCATGTGGATCACCATCTATATTAATTGTCAATCACATGGAACCCACTTTCTATGTCCACTACTCATCATGTAGAGGCCACCTTTGATGTGGACCATCTAACGTGTAGGCCCCACCTTTAATGTGGAACATCTATCGTGCAAGGCTTGCCCTAGATGTAGGTCCATCATTAGGGGCCGGCCTTTGATATGGACTATCCATTATGTAGGGCCCACCTTGATGTGGGTCATCCGTCATGTGGGGCCCACCATTGAATTAATTGTCCATCATGCAGGGCTGGCCTTCGATGTGGGTCATTCATCATTAAGGGGGACCTTTGATGTGGACTACTCATTATGTGGGGCCCATCTTGATGTAGGTCATCCATCATATGGGCCTAACTATATTGTTAATTATCCATCACGTGGGTCCCACCTTCAACATCGATGGCCCTTCATGTGGAGCCCACCTTTGAAATGGACAATTCATTGGTGGGCCACACCTTTGATTTGGGTTGTACATCATGCAGGGCCAACTTTGATATGAACTGCCCATTATGTAGAGAGATGAGGGAGATCAGAGGGAGAGCAAAAAAGTAATAGTTAAAAAGCAAAATTTTGCGACTTTATATTTTAAGTTGTTACTTTTGAAAATGTGCTTATCAAATTAGTTTAACTTATAAAAGTAAATTTTTGTTACCAATGGTTAAAAATGTTACTTAATGACTGGTATCTAGATGTGCCTTAAGTGTTTTCTATTGAATTAGAACTTACCTAATCTCAAGATTCTTTAAATAACAATGCAAGCCTTCACTTTCCTCATAAAACAATCCTTTTGAAGGATGAAATGAACCAACTGGTTCATATGTTTTTCTCCTGGAGGAGTCGTTGGGATGCCTATAAAGTTTTAAGTTCTAAACATTTTTGAGTTGAAGCTCCTTTCATATCAAAAGTTTTTGGTATCTTGTTATGCTTGGCTTGCTATTATTATTATTATTATTATTATTATTATTATTATTTTGCAGAAAGGTAGGAACACACTACTTATAACTTTGTTAATAAGAAAATTGACTTTACAAATTTTGGGTGGGCTCCATAAAATATCCAAGCCCACCTATTGTATTACTCATGTTGACAACATACTAATAGGAAAGGGAATATATAGAGCGATCATCACAGACAAAACAAGAAATGCCGGCAAATTTATTTTCTTAAGAAAAAAAAAAACCTTCTTTGACCCCAACTAACATTCACGTGGCTGAATAGCAGCAAAATGATCTCCTTCACCGGCCTCATCCAACAGGAAAAAAAAAAAAAAAAAACCCATCCAAGTAGGGACTCAATTGTCATGTTTGACTTTAAGTTGTAAACTACTTACACATAAAACAATTGCTTCTGTTTGAATAACTACTATAGTGTTTGCAACTTATAATGAAGTACTCACGCTTGATAAAGCTTGGAGAAGTAAATTCCTGTAAAATCTTCAAATTATATGAGGGCGTCATTTAAGTCATTAGGTTGTACCCATTCTAATAAAGGCCGGGGTGATACTTTCACTAAACTACCTATTAGGTGGACCACCAATGAATCACCTATGAAATCTCTAGGGCTCAACAGTTAGCTTGATCAAAAAATCTGATGGGTAATAGCAAAGTGGGAGGGAATTTCCTCCCTCGAAATGCCTCTTACTTTGCTACAGCGTACCAGACTTTTAGATCAAGCTAACTTTTGGGCTATGAAGGTTTTATAAAGAGACTCATCAAACAGACTGTTCAAATTTTGTGTCCACATCATGTCTCTAAAAGTGTGCACGAGTTTCCATGAGAATTAGTTATGATGTGAGCATCTCTCTTTTATATATATATATATATATATATATATATATATATATATATATATATATATATATATATATATATATATATATATCTTAAATCAAATTAGTTTACTTACTCTTGCTCCGGTGGTAGACTCTTAGGAGTTTCAACACCCGGTCAAGGGTTTGAGTATCCATAGGTGGTGAAATCCCCTATGGCATGAGTGTGTGGGGGTGTATGTGCGTGTGTGCGTGTGTTAAAAAAAAATTTAAAAAAAAAAAAAAAAAAAAGTTTACCGTAATCTAAAACAAGGTTGTTTCCCAGGTTTCAAATTTTTGTTAAAAGTTGTGAAGTCTTTACGGGAAAAAAAAAAAAAAAAAAGAAAAAAGAAAAAAAGCATCTAGACAACAACCCATGCAACCCGTTCAAATTTTGTGTCCACATCGTATGTTTGGAGCAGAACCAATCCAACAGGCTATGAGGTGGGCTCCAACAATCTTGCTAAGTTGCGAGCGATCCACGATGGGATCGTGTTTTGCTTGGTGAGAGGATTGAAGAAAATTGAAGTTGAAACTGACTCCGAAGTCATTCTCAACCTCCTCCTTGGGAAATCCCGCATCTCGTGGCTGATGAGAGCATGGGTCATGAGGATTAATTCCCTCAACTGGGAGGTTCTTTATCCTTTATTCATACTTTTAGAAAAGGAAACGGGCCAGCGGATGGAATGACCCCTATGTGCAGTGAGCGCCAATCGCCTTCCTTCCATGTGCACTCGAGCTCCCTCCCGTGGCAGGTGCGGGGGCTGCTCGTCCTTGACAGGGCTGGATTAGGGGTTCTTCGGACCCGCCATGTAAAAAGTTAATGTCCCTAGGTTCCGCAACGTTTTGTTTTTCTTTTCTTGCCTTTGGTGGTGGGCTATAAGAGCTACGGCCCTGGGTGTTTTTTGCTTTTTGTTGATAGTTAGGAGATATGATGGGAGAGGCCCCAGATTTTTGTGGAGCCCTCCTGAATTGGAGGTTTCCTTGTACATCCGATGTCCAGTCTATCAATGATACAAAGACGTTTTTCTCAGAAAAAAAAAAAAGTGCAACCGGGCTGATGATTAGACCACTCAAAAACAAGCCAATCTAATCATAATGTCGGCCACAGTTGAATCTAGTTCTATCATGCATCCAACCTGAATATCAGATCGACCTGGTTCTGGGACGTCTAATTGTCATGGTGGAGTACTGCACCTGTTAGATCGTTATGATACAAAACACACGCCATGTGTCATGTGGGTCCCATAGTGCTTGATTATGCCTGCTAGGTAGAATAATAGATGAAAGCTATCATCACCATTTCCCCTTCAAAAAGTTTATTTTAGAAGGTTAATAAATAAAATAAAAATAAAAATAAAAAGCTCAGGCTTATTTAGATAACAAATTAATAATTAGAATCTTCAGTTAGGACCTGTTTGGATGGCAAGAAAAGACAAGAAAAGAAAGCGCATCAATTTCCTTTATTTAAAACATGCATTTCACACTGTTCGGACAACAAAGAAAATAGCAAAGGAAACAACAAAGGAAATATTAAATTCCACAAAGCAATCAATATCCAATCACCCTAGTCAATTCTCAAGAGAATCTCAAGGATCAAGCATGTCTCTCGGCGATCTCTAGTAGAGAGTGGCACAACTCCTGAGCTTTGCAGAACATAGGCATGTGATCAGAACCATTGATTACTTTCACTTCTTTCACTGGGTTATTCTCGACCATCCAATGCTGGAACTCATCTGGAATAGCCATGTCTTCATCGCATACGATGAAAACTCGGGTAACTGACCCATATCTCTCCTTTGAAAAGAATGGTGCATTTGACAGATCTTCTTGAAACAACGATCCAACCCTTACAAGTGTAGTTGCCAAGGTGTAGTCCTATTTTTAGTAGGAAAAAAAAAAAAGGAAGAAAAAAATACACACGCTTGTTAAAGGAATCTAACTGTGGTTTGAAAGAGCTTATAGAATTTCTTAAGAGAAATGATCACATACACTTCCATCTTTCTTGTCAATGTGTCATGTGTGTAGGACATCAGAGCCATGCAAGGATGGGTTAGACCACATATTACTTACCTTCAGGTGGTCCAAAACTTGACTCTAAGAAGATCATCAGATATCCTCTGTTTTCAATGATGTGGCTCTGCCTATGACTAGATTGTTGGGGAATTGCGGAAAGAAATTCCGAATTCAAATCAAATAAAAATGAGATAAACGAAAATAAACATCACAGAGAATACACGATTTTTACGTGAAAAGATTCTTGCAGAAAAAAATCATGGTACAAAATAACAACAATCACTATGAAAACGAAAAGTACATGAGATTGATGAATTTACAATTAGAAAACTCTCATTTTCTCCTCTTCAAACCCTAGAAATGTTTTAAGCTCGGATTGAAATATTCTATTCCCTTAATTACGCTCATATGTATAGTGTTACACTCAAAATAGGAAATAAATTGCGCAATTATACAAAACTGCGTGCACCATTTATATAAGAATCGATCGATTGACATCGATTAACTGGTCCTCGATCAATCAAACACCACATGTTCAATCACTCCAATATGCTCAAAAGTGTCTAGAGAGATTACAAATATTTTCGAATTATGTTTAATCGATCGGTTGAAACTGTTCAGATATTAATCTATATAATTCAAAGTTCACTTGATTTATCAACAAAGGTAGTCGATCGATCGAACCCATGTTGTATGTATAGATTGAAGACATCTCACAACATGGATCAAGCTGGATTTTAGGATGTATAGGCCTAGCTATGGGTTTGGCTGGGCCTGCATTTTTAATTGGTCAGGTGCTTTTTGGGATGTTTATTCATCCTCATGGGGATCACGTGATGAATGGGTTGGGTGGCATATATAAAAAACGGTTGTCCACGTGAAGGTTTTTATCCTTGTCCTCCCCATTGCCACCATTCTCTGGGTCACAAGATGCCTCGCCTAGATCATCATACACGTGCCATGTGTGTGAAACACAACTCGAGGCATAAAAATGTTTATATCCTGGACAATGGATTTAAAGTATTCTATGTCCGTTTCTTGGATAGCCATGTGGAGATCTGTCCATGGATGATGGCTTCATGGAAGTTTGTTCTTTGTTAAAAATTCAATCTAGTGGAACAGTCCACATGGAAGAGGTGAATTGTGGTACATGTGTCAGCATGGTAGACGCCAATGAGTTGAATCATATTTACATGTAGGTTAATATAACCATACTACTAATTTAATTCAAAACTCAACTAAAATAAACATTGTTGCTTATTTTAAATAAAACTCCAATGAAATGTTACTGACAAGCATCCTATTCAATCCAAACAATCAGTTGTCCACCAGTTTGGCCCTCCTGTTGTATGGGCGAGACTCGGCAATGACTCTCAACACAAAGTAGGTCCAAAATAAGGGAGACGCTCTCTTAAATCCTAGGCCATGTAACATTAGGTAACACCTCACCTGTTGGAGTAAGGTTGCAGTGCAGATATAACTCTCTTTTCAAAGGCCGGATTTAGATAATATTTAGTTCATTGGAAAGGTAACTTGAGAAACTTTTAAATGGGAGGTTACATTAATTTCAACTATAGAATCCAGGCTTATTGAAAGTCCTCCCCTAATCAGAGCCCTTTCATCACAATGGTAAATGGTTTCACATGATGCCATGCATCTAAATGATCCCTTGAAGTTCAATGGGTGATGATGGATTTGCCAGTTAAGAAATTCTAATAGTAGCTACTATTGGGCTATGGCTGCTAAAAGTGGTTAGCTTACTGATTGGCTAATGGGACAATCAAACAAGTGGGGACACAATTTTCAAGTCAGGCCATTTACACCGTTGGATCCGTCTACTGTCTATCTGGATTTAAAACATGTGAATCATGATTCTACACGTGCGTACCATTGTTAAGTGTTGTTAGTAAATTGACAGATTATATGCAAAAGAAAGCGGCTTTAAGTCGGAAAAAAAAAAAAGGTTTAAGTCGGGTTAGGGTGTTGCTTTCTCTAAAATTATATTTGCTTCTAATATAGATAGAAACCAAGTATGGTAATTTGGATTAAAACAATCTGTCTCCTAAATATGATGAAGCCCTGAATCTAGTAATTGATCTACAACAAGTTCAGATGTGGTCGATATTGAAAAACCTTTAATATATATATATATATATATTATTTTAAAAATTTAAAAATTTTAAAATTAGATTATAATAAATAAAAATAATAATTTAAAAAAAAAAGAAAAAGGAAAAGAAAAGAAAAAATAAAAATAAAGACACAAAATTAGCTCAGAGTAGGCCTTTGGAAAACAAATATTTAGATGGTGAACGTTGTAACTGAATGAGAAGCCCATGTGATGGGCTAAGCATGCATAGACATTCAGATGGTACATGGGTTTGTTTCTGTGTCTGTTCTTGTGCTCGTTGAAGGCACACATTCCTTCCATAGCTTTGACCTATTGTTGCAACGTGACTGCCACACAGACAGGATATGTACACGTGGGAAGTGTACAAAAAGGGAATATTTTTCTCAACTTTCGGGCTGATCTCTCCATGCAGCCCCAAATTTCTCCGGTGGTCCCAGATGCCTTCTTTTTTTTAAATAAGGTGGGAAACCCGAGAGGGAGATAGCTTTCCTTTGTTATTAGGATAGGCGGGTCTTTGCCTGTTTTTTGTTCTCGGGCCCACCGAAGTCTATTTTGTAAGTATCTCATGGAGTGTCTTTTTATTATTATTATTATTATTTATTATTTATTTATTTTTATAAGGAAGCGGATTAGGTGAGACCCGGATGCACCGAGGAGGTTGGGACCTGTGAGGTCCACAGTGATGTATGTTTCATACATCCATACCGTTCAACCATTTTATAAGCTCATTTTAGGGCATGATCCAAAAAATGAAGCATGCCCAAATCTTAGGTTGACCCCACCACAAGAAACAGTTGTAATTGAATCCCCACAATTAAAAACTTCATGGAGTCCACCGGAATGTTTATTTGCCATTCAACCTGTTGATAAGGTCCCAAGAACTTCTACCAATAAACCACACAAATATCATCTTGATCCAGAGATTTTGTGGCCCACAAGAAGTTTTTCACTACTAATTACTACCGTTTCCTGTGGTTCATCTGAGATTCGGATCTGCTTTATGTTTTGGATGATGCCTGAGATGAGTTTTCAATATAGATGGACGGCGTGATGTAGCCGCATATATCAAGGTGGCCCCCCAATCAGGTCCCACGCACCTCGGTGGATCCAGGGATCCACCGAAGCCGCGCCTCACTAAAAGAGACTCGGATTGCGTTGACCTCGGTGATGTGTTGACGTGGCAAAATTCTGTAGGCCCATCATGATGTACGTGCTATATCCACACCGTCCATCCATTTTGTCAGATCATTTTAACGCATGAGCCCCTAAACGAGGCACTTCCAAAGCTCAAGGGCACCACACGATAGAAAAGACTGGGGGCAATGACGCCCACCGTTGAAACGTTCGTACGGCTGACCATGTTATTTATTTGCCATCCAACCTGCTTATACGGTCATACATACTGGGTCAACCTGCTTATATGGTCACACAGACCTAGATGAATAGAAAACGCAGATCCAAAACTCATGTGGTCCTAGGAAGTTTTCAATAGTTGGCTTTCAATCTCCATTACTTCCTATTTTACTCATGAAAAACATCAGCCTCTCACTTTCTCTTGTTGCCTTTCGCTTCATATATATGCTACACTTTAGTGATGTAGAATGGGTAAAGGAGAAATTTATAATAAGGGGCTAAGATTATATAAATCCAAGTTAGAATAGGGTTCTAGTTGTCTAAAACTATCCTTAATAATTCAAAAACAAAAAATAATAATAATAATTATTATTATTATTACATACATTCACACGCTCCATGCACATGCCCACCCACTCACACCGCAATGGGCTCGAAGCTATAACCTCGTGTTGAAACTCGTGAGTCTACCATTAAATTATAAAGTTACAAGCATGTCCATTGACATGTACTGTAACTTCTGATGGCCATAACTTTTTTATCTATAATTTGCACGTGGATAATATGCAAATAGAAAGTTATCAATGAGCTGGAGGACTTAGCCCACATCCAAGATTTATTGGCTTGAAATAGCTTCACAAAATACAATAGTTATAAAAGTAAATTAAAATTTTAAGTTGAAATTTGTCATTCTAATGAGTTCCATGTTTTGCTAATTTAGAATTTATATATTTTTTATTGACTTTTATTATTTTAGATTAGGAATTGAGGACATCTTTTGCTACATCGCAATCATTGCTTTTATTCAATAATATTAAATTTATTTTTTGCTTTTAGAGATTTTTATAGTGAGTGTTCAATCACTATTGTTTTTTATGATGTGCTCCACCTAAGATTTGGATCTACTTCATCTTTTAACTCATGGAATAAAATGAGCTGGCCAAGTTGATGGACAGAGTGGATATAAAATGCATAAATCACAGTGGGCCCCACACTCACTGATCCACAGAACCCTCGTCCTGTAAACACATGACACCAATGATGGAAAAGACGGGGCTGTATGCTAATTCACATAAAAAATTTACCTCTGGAGAGGAGCGTTGATAGAGCTTTTGTGACAAGAACTTGGGGCCGAAGAGCATCGTTGCGGGTTTCTCTGGCCCTCGATCAAACTGGAATTGCGTGTCCAGGAAGAGCTCCAATGGTGTCCTCTCGAAGTACTATCATTCATCAAAGAGACAACAAGGACTTCCGTTGAGATTGTGTTTCGAATTATGGAAAAAAACATCGCGGATATGGAAAGCTATTAAGGAACCGTGGATTCCAACAAATAATCAGCAGTTTGGGTTGCAGACCCACTTGAGTCCACGACTGTAGGGTCAAAACTGTTTTTTCCCCCCTATAAAATCAATTATATTGATGAAATCACAGAGGTCCGCTAACGTACACCGTACCACATGTGGTAGATAGGCGAAAAATCCAAGCTATCCATCCGGTCCACCTCACCCTGTACGCATTACCACAAAAGCAAAGGGAAATATCCAAACCATCCAAAGGTAAATTCATTCAGTTAATTGTGGCCCATTATATCAGAATAGGGTATCTACATAGGGAGCGGATTAGGTGAGACCCCGCCTCACCCGAGACGGTGAGGGCCTTACTGTAGGTTCCACCTTGATGTGTGTATTATGGATTAATTTATGTTGTTCATCTGTTTTTCACAATCATTTTAGAAAATAATCTTTAAAATGAAGTAGGTCTAATAATCAGGTGAACCATACCATCTTCTCCAAAGGCTACGGCCCAGGATCTAGTTTCCTATCTGAGTCGAGAGCAGTAATTGATGGGCTTCATCTCTGTTGGGAGAAAAGTTTTAATAGGGTCCAAGTAGGAAGCAACTCTCAAGCCGTGGTAGCCCATCTTTCCTCAGACGATCGGCCTCGTGGAGCTCCCACTACTGGAAGATTAGGTTCGAAATGACCCGGGCGAGCACCAACATGGTGATGAAGCACATTCCACGATAAGCGAACAAGGTGGCTGACTTTCTTGCTCGCATGCGCAGCGCCACACAAATCGATAGGATTGTCACAGATTCCACGGACCTTCCGCTCCTGGCCCGAGGGGAATTGGTTTTGGACTGGTCCGGTCTAGGTGGGCGCGGATTGGCTACCGACGGGGTGAGTAGCGAAACTGCTATTGAAGTGACGTCACCAAGATCTGTGGGCCCCATCATGACGTATGTTCTGTATCCACGCGGTCCACCTATGTGGAGAGATAATTTTTGTGGAAGATCCAAAGAATGAGTCACATTCAAAGCTCTAGTGGATCCCACCAAAGAAAACAGAGGGGAGAGTGACGCCAACATTAAAAACTTCTAAATGCCACAAAAGTTTTTGATCAAGATAATATTTGTGTTTTCCCTTCTTTAATGTCTTTGCTAACTTTTGAACAGGTTGGATTTCGAAAAAACATCCTGGTGGGCATTAGAAAGGTTTCAATGGTGGGCATCAATCTTCCCGCTGTTTTCTGTGGTGTGGTCCAATAAAGGTTTAGATCTGCCTCATTCTCTAATTCATGCCTTAAAATTATCTCTCCAAACGGATGAACGGCGTGGATACAAAACATACATAATAGTGGGGTACACAGAACTTGGTGACGTCACTCCAGTAGCGACTCTCGCTACTCGACTTGCCAGTATCTAATCCGCGCGCGGGGGTCTAGGTTCGGTTTGGAGATGCTAGATATTTCTTCCTGGCCCTCAGTTTTGTCGAGGCGGTCCAGCCCGAATGTGTAGCTGGCTGTATAGTTTTATCTATATGAAATTCATTTTCAAAAAAATAAAAAAATAAAAAATAAAAAAGTGGACCATACCGTAGGAAACAGTGGACATCCTACCATTAAAAACTTCTTAGGAGGCAATTAATGTTTCTACGGTACTTATTTGCCATCCTACATGAGCCTAGATGAAGGGAAAAAAAAAAACCAAATATCTGCTTGATCCAAAACTTGTGGGGCCCAGTGATGGTCAATCACCACTGTTTCCTATGATATGGTCCACCTGATAATTGAATCTACTTCATTTTTTTTGGATGATACCCTAAAATGATGGGAGAAAACGGATGAACCGCGTGGATAATACATACATCAAGGTGGGCCAAACGGTAATGGCCGCACCGTCTTGGGTGAAGCCGGGGTCTCACCGAATCCGTTCCCATCTACATAGTGGAACCCTTCTGATGGATGGCTGGGATTTTGACCTGTCTACTATGTTGGCATATGTGTAGGCATATGAAGACGTGGATAGGCTTAGAAAAGCTCTAACAAGAGTACTCTGAAGAAATTTAAAAAAAAATTAAAATAAATAAATAAATAAATCCACGCCCAGATCGTTTTCCAAACGGAGGATAAGGGAGTCCTTGAAAAGATATTTTCTTTTCGAAAACTACGCGTTGAAATTCACATACCTTATCCAAGATATAAGAGGGCCTGTTAGACGAATCTGGCATGAACGCCGTCAGGAAGACGGCAACGGAGACCCTCTCTGGGTACTTATCCATGGCTAAAGCCAAGTTCAAACCTCCAAGGCTGTGGCCCACCAGGATCACCCTCTCTTGTGGAGGGAGAGATGCCATGATGTCCAACAACGGCTGAGAATACTCGGAAAACTTGAGGACCTCGTCCTCGAACTTCTTGGGGTTGATGCCCGAAGCTGCAAGATCGACGGCCGTTACGCGGTTGCCTGCAGATGTTAGTAGTGTGGCCACCTTATACCAACACCATGCTCCATGACAAGCACCATGGACTAGAACGAAGTGCTTCTTGTTCTTCCCTACCTCCATCTGCTCTTTGTGCACTTGTCATTTCTTCTTTCCTCCTTTTTATAGACTTTCTTGTGGCAATGTGGGCCTAATGAGTGGGTTAATCAAGGACGGTAAAATGGTTAGTTTTATGCTTGAATGTCTACGCACGTGCACAGCTGGACGCGGATTAGGTACTATCCCTACCTGTTCGGGACAGGAGGAGGCTCTGAGGGGCACCGAGGGGTTACCTGTGATGTATGAATTTTATAGAAACCATCCATCCATTTTTCCATATCATTTTAGAATACCGAACAAAAATAAAACAGATTTAAGGCTCAAGTGGACCACACCAAAGGAAGCAGTGGTGCTAAGGATGCCCACCATTGAAATCTTCTTAAGGTCCGTCGTATTTTTTATGAATACGGATCCTATGTTTCCGTCCGTGTGATTGTGTAATGCATTGAATGATGCATCGCTGACTGAGATGGACCAATCAAAAAGCAGGAAAGTCGTGGTTATGGCAAACAGAGGATCCCGACTCATTTTTTATTTGCCATCCAACCTTTGATACGGTCATATACACCTGGGTGAATTGAAAAACCAGATATCATCTTGATCCAAAACTTCCACGGTCCTCAAGAAATTTTCAACTGTAGGAATCTAATTCCCACCATGTGGTCCATTTGAGGCTTTGATCTTCTCCATTTTAGGCCTAAGGGCATTTGGTGCAGGGTATCAGATGGGATTAGGGGGGATAGAATTACATTTGGTCCTGTGCAAGTTCATCTACCGTTTAGAGAGAATGAAAAAGCCTGGAATTAGGTGGCAAGTAACTGCAGTTAGTCACATGGAATTGCATTTTGTCCCATGCAGAATTTACGGGCATGTATGGTCCGTGGAATTGAATGGTACTGAATTATATTAAATGGGATTAACATCATTATTGCATAATAATTGTATGTCAGGAAATACGATAGTATTGTAGCCATCCATGCACATGAATACATCAGCATCTCAAATTTTTCAAAAGGTAGTAGTGTAATTTCAGACGGTATTGCATCGTGCAGTGCAGTGTAGTCATCGCGCTGTATTTTTGCCAGACATCGTAGCTCTCTTTGAACGTTTTCTATCTATGAAGAATGAAAATATTCTACACCAGCATCACCATGTATCATCTCCATTCCATTGCATATGAGCGTTAACGTTCTCCGTTTCTTCTCCAAAAGTCTGAGGTTCGTTATACAGTTGAATCTCTCCTTGAGCTCTTGGAAGGGACGGAGTAGAGATTTGGTAAGTCAAATCGGACGCCTACAATCACCTTTCAAATCGGGTGGGCCCACTTTCCTGTGATCACCTTTCGTAGGAAGTTCCTATGCTGGTATGGGTGGGGCCCACTTTCATGTTTGTGAATGATCTGATTCGTTCATCGGTTCTATGAGTTCATTTTAAGACATGTTACAATTTTAGATGTCATCCATACCGCTAATAACGTCATTCCTATTGGGATGAACTGAAAATAATTCAATGTTAGCATAAATCAAAACTTTCGTGGCCCCATACCAATTTCAACTGTGGACATCGAATTATCCTGGATTACACATACAAAGCTTTTGAGACAGTTCAATTTTGGCAACATGTACTAAAATTCAATTATAAAATGGATGGACAAGTAAAATTATTTACAAACATGACAGTGGGCCCCACCTAGGTTTCCATTTTGAGAACTTAAAAATAGCTACCGTCGTACAAGTGCTATCAATATTATACGTATATACAATACGCAACACTAATATGTCGTATCCAAACATTGATCTGTATAAGAATTTGTATATTTACCCAAACAATACCTCTTATCCAAACATTAATTTATGACATGTTGATTTAGATATATTCTGAAATTGATCGAACGCATACATGAACAGTAGCTGAATACAATACAATACACCCTTATACGTTAATCCAAATAGGCCCAAAGCATATTGAGCTTCTCCATATGCAATCCACTTCCATGGATTAGGTACCACCCCTGACCCCTGACTGTTCGGAGCTTGGGACGGGAGGAGGCTCCAAGGGCCATTGACATGACACCGTTATGTGTGAATTTTATCCAAACCGTTCATCCATTTTTCCATATCATTTTAGAGTATTGGCTGAAAAATAAAACTGATCAAAGGTTCAAATGGACCACACCACAAGAAGCAGCAGTGCTAAGGATGCCCACCATTGAAACTTTCTTAGGGTCCTCCGTGTTTTTTATTTGCAATCCAACCTGTTGATACCGTCATACACACCTGGGTGAATTGAGAAAACAAATATCATCTTGATTTAAAACTTTTGTGGTACCAAGAATAATTCAACGGTAGGAATTTAATGCCCACCGTGTGGTCCATTTGAGCATTTGATCTTCTCAATTTTAGGGTTTATAATTTAAAATTATATATAAAAATGAATGGAAGGTGCGGTTAGAATTCAAACATCACGGTGGCCCCTCAGCGGCCCTCAGAGCCTCAGCCTACTCCGAACAGGCGGCGGTAGTACCTAGTCCGCGCCCACATGTTAAAGCATTTCGCGGAAAGTTCCTGTTGCGCTGGAAACCGAGGTGAGGCCAACTTGATGTTTGGATGAATCCACCTCCCTTCATCTATTTGTGAGCTAATCTTAGGATATGAAATCAAAATTGATCAGATCCAAGACTAAAGTGAGTCATACTAAAGGTAAAGTAAAAGGTGGCCGTACCAAAGATAAAGGAAAAGAAGGTTATGGAAATTCTTAGCCCCTGGTGCTGACAGTGATGCTTACATGCCATCTATATCATTCGTACGGAAATAAATTGAAAAAACCACTATTAGCATGATTCAAAATTTATATGGCCGCACGAATATTTCAATTATGAATGTTTAATTCTCATGTTTTCGGCCAATTGAGCATTGGATCAGGTTTATTACTAATTTCTTAAAATGAACTCACAAAATGGATGAATGGAGTGCATATCTCACAAACATAACCGTGGCGCCCCACCTGGGTTCCCAGTGCACGAACTTCATGTGAAAGGCTTTCTTTGGAAATCCTCGTCGGCTAGTGCCAAAGCTCCGTGGGCTCACGGATCCAAACCTCATATGGTCCACATTATAAGAAAACAGTTTTGAATGAATATCCACCGTTGAAAACTTTCCGAGGCCTTCTGTAATTTTTATTTTCCAACCTATTGATAATGTCGCCTAAACTTAGATGAAAGGAAAACACAAATATAAGCTTGATCTAAAACTTCCGTGGCCACCAAAATGTTTTTAATGATAAGCCTTCAATCCTCAATATTTACTATGGTGTGGTCCATTTGAGACTTGGATATGTCTCATGATTTTTAAGCTTCTTCTCTAAAATGACATAAAAAATGAACTGACAGCTAGCATAGGTAAAACACATACGTCATTGGGGGTTCATAGAGCTTTTATACCAGCATGCTAGCTAATGTTTGGGCCATTGATGAAGCCTGTTCTTTTTGGATAAAGCATAAGCCAAAACAGGCCTGCAATGTCAGCAATCAACTTATACGGTCCATCAATTTTGCACGCTCACGATAGAAGAAGCCAAAAATTGAAATAGATCCGGAACCCAAGTGGGCCAACTGACAAAACAGAGATAGAAGGGGAGCAGTTTAGGTGAGACCCCAGCCTCACCCACCTTGACGTATATATATTCTACATCCAAACCATCCATCCATTTCTCGTTTCATTTTAGGCATGATCCAAAAAATGAAGAAGATACAAATCTCAATTGGACCATATTGGTGATTGGACGCCCTACCATTAAAAACTTCTTAGGATGCCCCTTAATGTTTCTTAGTGTTTATTAGCCATCCAATTTGTTCATAAGGTCAAATAAGCATGAATGAAGGGCAAACACAAATATCGACTTGATCCAAAACTTTTGTGGCCCATTAATGGTCAATCACCACGGTTTACTATGGCATGGTCCACTTGATAATTGGAACTGCTTTATTTTTAAGATAATGCCATAAATGATTTGGAAAAGCACATGGACAGTCTAGACACAGAATACACACATCAAGGTGGGCCCCACGGCCAGCCTCACTGTCTTGGGTGAAGCTGGGTCTTACCTAATCCGCTCCCAGTTAAAATGCAAATGCCACCATTGAAATTTTCAAGAGGGGCAGCTTTGATTTAAGTAGTATCTATGGTATCAGCTCATCTCATCGAAAATAAGAGTACTAATGGTTTATGTTATGGGAAGATCCGGGCCCCTTACAATTCCGAGGACTGACATCTTCCTGATCAAGTCGGACATACAGGAATCTGAAATGATAAGCACGATTGAAGAAGAATCTCAGTTAAGTCATATTGGCACTTCTACTCCGAGGTCAGTAGTCGGCTCGGATTGGGCCCAGAGTAGTTGGTGTAACGCTCAGAACAAATATTTCAGGCCGTCCTACTATCCGACTAGAAACAAATATTACCATCCGCCTAGATAGCAGGAAGACTCGCACGACTAGGCAAGGACCGACGCTCGCCTCGGAATTCGGAGAGAGCTTTCAGAATGCTCAAAATGAGGCTCTGCCTTGACATGTCTCCTCCGTGCCGAAGCTCAGCTCGTGACACGATCCGCGTCAAGTGAACTCTATGACGAAGGCCCGAGCACGTCCGAGGCAGATCCTCGTAACCGAACACCCTCAGCTGCCCAACCCAAGCCGAGCCCAAAGCGAGGTATGGGCTCCTCACACTGAATTCAGAAACTACCATAAGCGAACGTGACCGATTACTTTGGCCGCGATATGCTGTATGATCCTAGGATTGCGGATAATATCTCCATGATCTTAGTATCCTGCTGATTGAGTAAATCATGCCGAGAATAACAGACCCAGACCGTTCGATGTTCAGGTATAAATACAATGAAACCCCATTGCTACAGGGACGCAAGATCTCACACCATCTCTCTACAATCAACTTAGACCCAGATTCCTTTGACTTGACTTAGGCATCGGAGGGTCCTCCGGCTTAGCCAGGGTCTTCTTTGCTAAACCTTTGTGCAGGACCAAGGCTCCTTGGAGGTTTGCCGCGCTGAGTGGAGGGTGGTGCAAATTTTGTCATTAAAATTTTTGGGCGCCATCTATGGGAATCTGATAAAAAAGTCAGGTTCCTATTCTTAAGCATAATGGCGAGAGGAAAGAAGAAAGTAGTAGCTGCAAAACCAGAGCCAAATGATCAGACTCGCTCTTCCTCACTACTTCATGCCGAATCAGCCCCGGGGCCTTCCTACTGTTCTCACAATCGGGCGAGTAAGTATCGAGCCATACAGAATGAGATACAGGCCCTGCGTGATAAGGTGAATAGGATGAAGCAGCAACAGGAGCCACAACCACGCCTGACTCAGGAAAATCTTATTCCCAAACTGGTCGGTCTGGTCATGGAAGCTCACTCCGCACTGAGGAGTATAAGGCCCGAGGTGCCCTAACGCCCTCAAGCGCCGGTTTCGGGTCAGAATCCTCCCCTGACCCAAATCCGAGTCTCAGCTTGGAACACAGCTACTCGAGCTCCGACCAATGCTTCGGTCACTTCAACCTTGACACCTATGGATCTCTGTCATCAGCTAGAACGGAGGAGGGGAAGGAGGACTCTAGAAATAGAAAACACCCAAGAGATTGTAGCTGAGAACAAAGACCCTTGGGAAAAACAGTTAGCAGAGCTCAACAATAAATTCCCGATGCTGGAAAAGAAGCAGCAGCTATCATCAGTTCCCGCCATCGTCCAGGCAATGATGGAAGAGACTGAGCCTCCCTTCACCTTAACAATCAAGAATGAGGTGATGCCATAGAGGTTCCGGATACCTCCCGTCATCCAATACTCTGGGTCGGGTGACCCGTCTAAGCAAGTGGAAGCTTATCGTTTGTTGATGCAAATCCAGACAGCAATAGACGCGATGATGTGTAGGGGGTTCTCGAATACACTCACAAGATCCACTCGGAGCTGGTACCATCAACTCAAGCCAAACTCTATCGGATCCTTCGCAGAACTTAACTGATTATTCCTTACCCAGTTCATTAGTGGTAAGAAGAGTCAGAAGCCAAATACTCACCTGTTCACCATCAAACAAGAGCCCAAGAAATCACTGAAAGATTACATTGCATGCTTCAATGAGGAAGCGTTATAGGGGGGAAGACTATAATGATAAGATGGCACTTTCTGCAGTGTTCGGCTGCTTGAAAGAGGGAAGATTCATCTTCTCTATTGGGAAGAATCCGCCAAAGACGTTGGCTGACCTCATCGCCAGAGCTCAGAAATACACCAATGCCGAGGAGTTCACTAATGCCCACAAGAATGTCCAAGTAACTGACCAGACCGGTAAAGGGAAGAAGCCTAGGAATGAGGAGTCTCAGCCGTCTGGCAAGGGACCCGATGATCGCACCCCTTGTGATCGGTGCCCAAGCAGAAGGCCGGAGGGAAAATTTCATTCATACACCCCTCCTCAACACATCTACCAAGCAAATTTTACTGGACATCCGTGAAGAGAAGCTTCTGAATTAGCCTGTGTGCATGAAGGTCAACCCGGAACATCGCAACAAATGCAAATATTGCCTCTTTCATCGGGATCACGGTCACAACACGGTCGACTGCGTGGACATCAAGGACGAGATCGAGACCCTTATTCGTAAGGGTCATCTGCGCCGTTATACTAAGGGAGAAAGAACTACTCGGAAAGAAGAGCGAAAACGAGAACAGCCGAAGAACGCCATGGAAGAGCCAGCCAAGATTCGCACCATCTTTGGGGGCTCCTCCGGTGGGGGAGATTCAAATAGGGCTCGGAAAGCCCACTCTCGAAAGAGTCTGGAGCACCACATCCATCTGACCCGGCCTAATAAGGAACTTCGGGTCAGCCCATATAGCCTGACCTTCACAGAGGACGACGCACGCGGAATCTATCATCCACACGACGATGCCCTTGTGGTTACTATGACCATAACTAACCATAAGGTATACCGTATACTGATCGACACTGGAAGCTCAGCCGACGTGGTCTACTCCAAGGCTTTCGAAAGAATGAGGATTCCACAATCACCCTTCCGACCTGTGAAGACCTCCCTACACGGCTTTGCCAGAGAAAGAGTGAACTTTGAGGGAGCCATCTCTCTCCCAGTAACTGTAACGTCTCGAAAAAGTCCGTACAAAGACCCGAGTGCCACCTTAGGCAGAAATCGCTAAGGACCGAATCCTTTAAAAATTAGATGAAAATAAAGTAAGTGTTAAACTGAATTAATCGGTAGATTAGCGTGAACCACTTTATATACGATCTGTAAGACCCAAAATCAGTAGAATCGCTAACGTTATATTACCTAAAAACCTATGATCAATCTCAAAACTCAATTGCTCTCGGGAGCATCATGAAACTCCGTATCGGACCTGGACTACGCGTCGAAAGTCTGATTAATGCGAAACTATGTGGTTGTGACTGCCTTACTGGGCTTGACAACTATCTCAGAAATTAAGTCTCAATAGTATCCAGAAACGCACTACTTGAGCCCAGAGCGAAGTGTGTGAGAAACGCGAATATCTTTAGAAAATAGACTCAAACTTAAGTGAATTGGGTTATTCACTTGCAGGCCAAATTTAAGGGTTTAGACCCTCAGATTCTGACCCAACTACACCCTTGGATTAGGAAAAATTTTCAACACATGTCAGTGTACTTGTGACCCTGATCGAGTAACGATGACCGTTGAACTGAAACTGGTCCTCCGCGGTTGATCCGTCAATCCGATCGAAACGAGAACTTAACCTGACGTAGATCCATTGTCAGGGAACTTTCACCGGACCGTATGCAAAAAATGGGCCTCCAGATGAGCTCCGTTAGCCCGAAACAACTACTCTTTGGCTATAACCTAAGTATACCATAGCCCTGGGGCTATTGAGACCAGTTCTGAGCCTATATAAGGGCCTTTACCCACCCTTCTCTCATTCCATACGAAATCCCTAAACCCTAGGAGAGAGAAGAGAGAAAAGAGAAGGAAAGAGTGAGGAGAAGTGAGAGAAAGTGAGAGAGAGTTGCTGGGATTCATTCCCATTGCTCTACGTGCTGAATCTCCTATCCCGTATTGCTACACCAATAATTCTGATTCCGTTGTTGGGTAAGAAATTCTAACCGTAACCTGTTTTAGGTATCTAGATAGAGTAAATAGTGAAATAGTTAACGTATTTTATGCTATAGGTTGTCGTTGTGCCATAGACGAAGACTTAGTGTTCAAACTGAGTTCGATACGAGTTTACCGGTAAAAAGTGCGGACTATAAATGTTTAGGTTATGGTTTTCAAGGCTTTCATTGTCAGAAATGATTTATGACTGACTTGATTGCTCTCACATATGCTTAGATGCGATGTTTTACGTATATTACATATATATATATGAACTATGTTGATTTTAATGCATTCCATGTGTTTATTGAAATGTTTGTATGAGTATGGAATTATGATTTGTGATTCCCATGATTGTTGTTTAGGCATACATGATTTTTGTACATGTGGCAACTCCTATGTGGAAGGATTTGCTATAATATGTGGTTTAACTAAATTATTACATGTATGTGATATGTGTAGTCTAAGTGTTTGATAAAATACTTGAATAAGAGAATGCTTGTTGAAATGTGTTTAATGAGGGTGTTGAGATAGGATTCTCAATTCCCTTATTTATAGTTACAGTTTCCTTTATGTAACCTATCTTACTACTATGTGATTTATGGATGAAATGCATATGTATGATAACATGTGTACTATTTATTTGTTGAAATGCTCAAATGAGGTTTATATTTAGATTGGTTGTCACATGCTATCTTTAACTATCACATGTGAATGCTATTGTTTGAAGTGTGATTGGGGCTACGATATAGTCCAGGCAATCGGTAATGGTTTACGATTAGTGGCCGAACTGTTTTAGCCACTATGGACACATTCAATGAATCTAAGTCGTACGGTGATTATTGACAGTGGTTAGGCCACAAGGAGTGCGTATGCGCTCCATGTCGATTAATTCAACGTGAGTTCATACTAGTCAAGCTTGTCAAGTAACCCGATTGACCTAATGTATGTTCACCTTATATGGACGCTATTATTTGAATCTAAGGTACCAACTTACCAGTGAAAAGCTCATTTAACCTTGGCACCACGATCCGCTAAGACTTATGAGCCGGGCATGATGGTATGGGACACCGTGGTCGAGCTGTCGGCCTACGCTGGGGTGACGAGCCTCCTCGTAGTGTCCAGTGAGCAAACTAAACTCGTGAGCCGAATATGGTGGTATGGGACACTGTATTCGAGCTGTCAGCCTACGATCAGGTGACGAGCCTCTCGTAGTGACCTCGAGTATACACTAGGACTACGTTAAGGTGACGAGCTTTTCCGTAGTGACTTCAAGTATAAACTAGGCATGCGTTGAGGTGACAAGCCTCTCCATATCGACCTAGAACTGCTATCGTATGAGATTAACTAGGATTGACGACCCTAGATGGATCATTGTTTGGGTAAATGATATAAAGGGAGGTGCCTTAGCTTCCCAACCTGCTGTATAAATAAGACTAATTAAGAACTTGACTAATCACAATCATGCACTGCATTACATGTGCCTTTGGCCTAGGAGTTGAGCACAGTGGAAGAGATGCATGCCGCGACCGTGAGATGATGCCGTAGAGAGAGTGTAGGTGATGGCATGCATCATTAACACATATCATCCTTGCATTAACTAGAGTACCTAGGAATGCTTGTTGTATTACTTTGTCATTACTGCTTGACTGAATTGATAACATGTTAACCTTTGCCTTATAGCTCCATTGAGTTGATCACTCGCTCCCACTCTGGGACAGTGTTTTAAAACACCAACCAGACTCAGTTGTAGTTTCAGGTGATGTCAAGCCTTACGAGATGGAACCTGACTTCTATGATGACGAGGAGGAGTTCTCCTACATGTAACTCTCTGGCGGGCCTATGTAGACCTAGAGTTACGCATCGGGACTACAGAGATATGGATAGATGACGTTAAACTTTATCATTTTGTAATTTTGAGAACTATATATGTAATTTATTTAACCTGGCGACATGTTGATACTCTGGGGACTTACCACTTATATGCTCTATATACTTATCACAATCTTCCACTTGCGTAATTTAATTGTCCCTGGAGTATGATATGCTGATTTAGTGTAATCTCATTCATGTTTAATATGCTAATACAGACAACATTTAATCATTTTTATCCATGTTGCATAAGTGATGTATCGAAACTCGGGAGTTAGGCTCCTACTCGACCCTCGATTTTCAAGGCGTTAAAGTAACTGCGGGAGAAAGGCAACATCAAGTCACCCTTATGGTAGACTTCCTTGTTGTCAATGTACCATCCGTACACAACGTCATCGCAGACCCTCTCTCAACACAATGAGGGCAGTCGTCTCCACCATCACCTAATGATGAAGTTCTTAGCCGAGGGTTGAATAGGATACCTTTGAGGGGACCAGCACGAGGCTCGAAGATGTTATGCAACAACAGTCAAAAAGGGATCCGTGAAGCAAACGCTTGCTATCAACATCTTAGATCCCCAAGGACCTGCAGAGAACTCATCTATAGAAGACCTGGAGAAAGTGCCCCTTGATGAAGCAGACCCGAGCAAGACCATCCAGCTTGGAACGTCACTAAGTTCCGAGCAACGGTCCGAAATGCTAACTTTTCTACGGCAACACAGGGACGTCTTTGCATGGTCGCATGCGGACATGTCAGGGATCTCTCCTGACGTCTTGGTCCATAGGCTGAACGTGGACCCAGACCATAAACCGGTAAAGCAAAAGAGAAGACCATTCGATGCTGAGCGGTATGAGGTCATTGCCGACGAGGTCTCCATCCTGCTCGACGCTGGTTTCATAGAGGAGGTGTATTACCCCGACTGGATTACAAACGTGGTACTTGTCAAAAAAGCCAACAGAAAATGACGGGTCTGTGTAGACTACTCGAATCTGAATAAGGCATGTCCGAAGGATAACTTCCCATTACCTCGGAGTGATCAGCTGGTAGACAGTACAGCAGGCCATGAATTACTCTCCTTCCTGGATGCTTACTCTGGGTATAATTAGATCGCGATGCACCCCCCAGACAAGTATAAGACTACCTTCATCATGGACAAGGGACTCTACTGTTACCAGGTCATGCCATTTGGCCTGAAAAATGTTGGGGCCACGTATCAAAGGCTGATAAATCAGATGTTCGCTCAACAGATCGGACACACTATGGAGGTGTACGTCAACGATATGCTGGTGAAAAGCATCAGAGCATCCAATCACTTGACAAATCTCGGAGAGACCTTCATTGTCCTCTGGGAGTACTGGATGAAGCTGAATCCCGTGAAGTGCGCCTTCGGAGTCGGCTCTGAAAATTTTCTCGGGTTTCAGGTCAGCCAGAGAGGCATTGAAGTAAATCCTGACAAAATAAAAGCGCTCCTCGACATGAGTTCGCCTTGGACTGTCAAGGAAATACAATGCCTTACTGGACGAGTAGCAGCACTCGGACAATTTATCTCCAAAGCTATGGAAAAATGCCTCCCCTTCTTTTAGCAGTTGAAGGGTCATACGAAGGTAGAATAACGTCAGAATGCGAGCATGCCTTCCAACAATTGAAACAGTATTTAGGCTCACAACCACTGCTATCCAAACCCGAAGAGGGCGAGCCTCTATTCCTATATCTCGCAGTCTCGGCCTCAGCTGTTAACTCAGCCCTAATCAGAGAAGTAGGAGGGAAGTAGCATCCCTTATACTACGTGAGTAAGGCTATGGTGCCCTCCGAGACGAGGTATCCAGCTCTAGAGAAGTTTGCACTTAGTCTCGTCTTCTCAGCTCGGAGGTTACGTCCGTACTTCCAAGCTCATTCTGTCGTGGTGTTGACTGACTCTCCTCTCAAACAAGTTCTCCAGAGGCCCAAAGTTTCGGGTTGATTAACCAAGTGGGCCATCGAACTTGGTGAGTTCAACATCCAGTTTCGTCCAAGGACAGTGATTAAGGGCCAAGCCGTGACCGACTTCATTGCCGAATTCACCACTCCGAGTGCAGAAGAGATCAGCACCAAAGTCGAGATGACTCCGCCTATTCCCCCAAGTGATCAAAAGGTGACATCAGAGCCAGGATGGGTTCTCTATGTAGACGGGTCGTCTAATGTCAAGCGTGCCAGAGCAGGGATTGTCTTAATTGTGCATGATTCCATACCCATCCAGTATGCGATCAGGCTTGGTTTTAAAGCCTCGAATAATGAAGCAGAGTATGAGGCCCTGCTTGCAGCACTCAGACTGGCAGTAAGCCTGGGAGTTAAGTCCCTCCAGGTCCGATGCGATTCTCAGCAGCTGGTGAACCACATCTCCACTGAATATGAAGTTAAGGAGACGAGGATGATTGCTTATCTAGACAAGGCGAGAAAGTTAATTGAAAGATTTTAGAGTTGCACAATTCATCAGATCCCTAGAGCAGAAAAGTCGTGGCCCGACGCTCTAGCGAAACTCGTCTTAGCCACAGAAGGGAAGATCCCGCGAATCATCCCCGTCGAGTTCATAGAACATCCGAGCATCGATCAGGCGGAGAAGAAAGTGCTCAATCTAATAGATGCTACTCCGAGCTGGATGGACCCGATCTATGACTACCTCACGTCTGGCGAAGTCCTCTCGGATCGGTTGAAAGCTAGGTGCCTGAGAGTCAGAGCGGCGCGGTACGTCATCTTAGATGGTATCCTGTATAAGAAAGGGCATTCTCAATCCTACCTTAGGTGCCTCCGACCCGACGAAGAAGATTATGTGATTCGGGAGATTCACGAAGGAATTTGTGAAAACGTAACGCCTTGAAAATCGAGGGTCGAGCATAAACTCAACTCCCGAGTTCCAACACATCACTTATGCAACATAGATAATAATGATTAAATGTTGTCTGTATTAGTGCCTTAAACATGAATGCGATTATACCAAAACAGCATATCATACTCCAGAGGCATTTAAAGTATGCTAGCGGAAGACTATGATATGTATATAAAATGTGCAAAAGTAATAGCAAGCCCTCAGAGTATGAATGTGACTAGGTTAAATAATTACAAATTTAATTCAAAATATACAAAGTTAGATTGTGCAATGTTCTCTATCCAAAACCCTGTAACCCCGCAACTTCAGGTCTACATAGACCCGCCAGAGAGTTGCATATAGGATAACTCCTCCTCGTCATCGTAATAGTCCGGCTCTATCTCATAAGCATCGCCATCACCTATAGCTAAGAAAGAGTCTGGTTGGTATTCAAAACACCATCCCAAAACGTGAGAGTGAGTGATCAACTCAGTGGAGCTATAAGGCAAAGGTTAATATGTTATCAATTCAATCAAGCAGTAATGATAAAGCAATACAATCAAGCATCCCTAAGTATTAATGTAAAAAATGATATGTATTAATGATGCATGCCCTCACCTGCACTCTCTCTGCGATCTTCCTCTTACGGTCGCGGCATGCACCCCTTCCTCTGTGCTCAACACCAACACCAAAGGCACATGTAATGCAGTGTATGAGCATGATTACCGAATTCTTATTAGACATTTTCATACAGCAGGATTGGAAAGCTAAGGTACCTCCCTTATATCATTTCCCAAACAATGATCCATTCTAGGGTCGTCAGTCCTAGTTAGTCTCATACGATGTTGCGGTAATAGGTCGCTATAAAGGGCTCGTCACCTCAATGCAGGTCTAGCTTATACTCTACTTGCTATGGAAAGGCTCATCACTTCAGTGCAGTTTCAGAGTGTGCTCGAGGTCACTACAAATGGCTCGTCACTTAGTCGTAGGCCGATAGCTCGAATACAGTATCTCATACACTACCATATTCGACTCATGAGTTGCTCACTAGTCACTACGGGAAGACTCACTGGTCACTACGGGAAGGCTCATCACCCCAACGTAGGCCGACAGCTCGACCACGGTGTCTCATACACCCCCATGTCTAACTCATGAGTCTTATCAGATCGAGGTACCAAGGTTAAATGGGTTTGACACCGGTAAGTTGGTACCTTAGATTCAAATAGTAACGTCCATACATGGTGAACATATATCGGGCTAATCCGGTTACTTGACAAGCTCGACTAGTACGAGCTTACATCAACCTAATTGACATGAAATGCATAAGCATTCCGCGTGGCCTAACCACTACCATCAAACAACGTATGACTCAGATTCGTTGAACGTATTCGTCGTGGCCAAATCAACTCGGCCACCGATCGTAAACTGTTACCTATTACGTGGGCTACATTGTAGCCCCAATCACACTTCAAATATTAACATTCACGTGTAACAACCAAAGCGAGCATGTGACAACCAAATCTGAATATAAATCTTATCTGAGCATTTCAACATGACACATACTACACATGTTACAATTCATAGGCAATTCATCCATCAATCACATAGTAGTAAGGTAGGTTATATAAAGAAACTGTAACCATAGATAAGGGGATTGAGAATCTCATCTCAACACCCTCATTACATACATTTAAACCAGCATTTTCTCATTCAGGTATTTTATCGAACACTTAGTCTACACATATTACATACATATAATAAATCAGTTAAAACACATGTTATAGCAAATCTTCCTACATAGGAGTTCCCACACGCACAATGATCATGTATTAGCAATCAATAATCATAAAAAGTACAAAACATAATTCTATATTCATTCAAACATTTTAACAAACACTTAGAATGCATTGGAAATAGCCTAACCTACATATATATATATATATATAATGTTGAAACATCCTAACTACGCATATGTGATAGCACTCAAGTTAGTCATAAGTCATTAACTGACATTGAAAGCCTTGAAAACCATAACCTAAATGTTTATAGTCCGCACCTTACGGTGGTAGACACGTAACGAACTCAGTTCGTATGCTAAGTTTATGTTTACGGCACAACGACAACCTATAGCATGAAATAGGTTAGCTATTTCATCACTTACACTATTTGAAACCCTAAAATAGGTTAGGATTAGGTTTTCTTACCTAAGAACGGAATCAAAATCGCTGGTATAGTGATACAAATGAGGTGGTAAAGCACGTGGAGCGACGGGATTAAATCCCAGGAACAAACACCAATTCTCTCTCACTTTCTCTCTCTTTTTTTCTTCTCTCTTAGGGTTTTTCAAATTCGTATGGAATGAAAGACAGAGAGGGTTTAAGGGGCTTATATAGGCCTAGAACTGATGGGAATGGCCCCAGGGCCATGGTATACTTGGGTTATAGCCAAATAGTGGCCGTTTCGGTCCAACGGAGCTGTTTTGGAGGCCCCTTTTGTACATGCAGTCGAACTTAAGCTCCCTGACATTGGATCTAGGTCAGGCTAAGTTTTCGATCTGATTGGATTTGTGGATCGACAGTGGCGAACCAGTTTCAGTTCAATGGTCACCGGTACTCGATCAGGGTCACGAGTGCACTAACATGTGTTAGAAATTTTTCCTTATCCGAGGGTGTATTTGGGCTAGAATCTAACAGTTTGAATCCTTAGATCTGGCCTGTAAGCGAACGACTCAATTCACTTAAGTTTCAGTTCATTTTATAAAGATATTCGCGTTTCTCACACACTTCGCTCTAGGCTCATGTTATGTACTTCTGGATACCTTTAGGACTTGATTTTTGAGATGGTTGTCAAGTCCAGCAAGGCGGTCATAACCGTATAGATTTTAGGGAAATCAGACTTTCAACATGCAGTACAGGTCCGATATGGAGTTTCGATACGCTCCCGAGAGCAACCAGGTTTAAAGATGGATCCTAAGTTTTTAGGCAATATAGCGTTAGCGATCCTGCCGATTTTGGGTCATACAGATCGTATTTAAAGTGATTAGTGTTAATTTCACAGATAACCTAGTTAGCACTAGTTAATTCTCGCTTAATTTCTAAAGGATTTGGTCCTTAGTGATTTTTGCCTGAGGTGGTGCTTGAGTCTTTATACGAATTTTTCCGAGACGTTACAGGAAACCATTCTAGCAGCCAAGCCCTCGCCCTGAAGATACTCCGACAAGGGTACTTCTGGCCAACCCTCAGGGAGGACTCAAAGAACTACGTTTAAATGTACAACAAATGCCAGCACGATGCAGCTGTGCCGAGGCAACCTATAGAGGAAATAACTCCCATGAGCGATCCGTGGTCGTTCACTCAGTGGGGAATTGACCTCATTGGCCCATTGCCCACACGAAAGGGGTAAGTCAAGTTCGCCATCGTCCCAGTCGACTACTTCATTAAATGGGCCGAGGCTGAGCTCGTTGCGAAAATTACAGAATAGAAGGTGATTGATTTTGTCTGGAAAAACATCATTTACCGGTTTTGGATTCCGCGCACCATCATGTTAGATAATGGTCGGCAGTTTGACAACGACAAGTTCCAAAGCATGTGTTAAGGATTTGGCATCACAAATGCATATTCTTTGCCTCGGCACCCACAGTCCAATGGATAGGTGAAAGCGGTCAACAAGATTATCAAGCACCATCTCAAAACGAAGTTGGAGAAAGCGAAAGGTAGTTTAGCCGAAGAGCTCCCGTTCGTCCTCTGGGCCTACATGACCATTGCTCAGTCCTCAACTAGGGAAACTCCATTCTCGCTTTCCTACGGCTCAAAGGCAATGGTGCCGGTTGAGATTGGCCTCCCTACGGCTTGGGTAAGGAATTATTAAGAAAACCAGAATTCCTAGCAGATTGCGGCAAACCTGGACCTGCTTGAAGAAGTCAGAGAGATCTCAAGGCTCCGGGTCACTTCTTGGCGTCAGCAGGTGGCGCGATTCTACAATTCCAAGGTCAGGATCAGGAGGTTCCGCCCCGAGGACCTGGTCCTTTGGCGTGTATTCCAGAATACCGCTGAGCCGGGAGTTGAAGCGCTCGAACCTAACTGGGAAGGACCCTACCATGTGGTCCGATCGACCAAACCGAGCTCTTACCACTTGGAAGATCTCGAGGGCCGTCAGCTCCCGCACCCATGGAATGCCGAGCACCTGAAAATCTACTATCCCTGATGTACTAGCCTTTAAGGCCCCCAATAAGTGTACGCCTCCAAACGACCAGCCTTTAAGGCCCTCGATAAAATTTATCTTTCCTACACGGATTATCTGCTAAGTGAAAGTTACCTCTTATACGCAGGAGGGAACTAAACGAGTTGATCCCTTAAAGAATGAGTCAGAGCGTTATCCCACAATAAACTCGACAAGGCATCCCCTCTTACTTAGGGGAAAAGCTAAAAGATGACCTGGCTCACCAATGGAAGAGTCGGCTCATCACCCAACTAACGGATGAAACAGAGGTTTCTCGCCAATCGTGGGACGAGCCAATCCCCTGGAGATCTGGACTCAATAATAATAAGACCATAAAAGTTTAAAATTCTACAAAACGGCATTAGGATGAGCTGATGCGTCAGGAAATCGGCTCAACAATGACCTAAAGCAAACCTACTTATCAGTAAGTTGGTTCAGCAATCAACAACTAGCAGGCAACATCCAAAGATTAACTACCAATTAATACAAAAATCATCATCATCTAAGCGCCCTCTCCAGAGGGTCAAAAAATAAAATCCATACAAAAAAAGAAACCGAGTTTCTGTCAAGAAGTACTAAAAACTCTGCTGTCGGAGGAGCTTGGGAATCGAGGACTTGGTCCGGGCAGACATCTTCGACGGGCTCCTCTCTGGCGTCTTCGAACAACAAAGGTTCGAGGTTGAGGTCCGGATACAAATCCTGGATCGCCTCAATACAAGCATCGAAGCCACATTTGTAAAACTTGGTGGCTTCGACTTCTCTCTCCTTTAAAGCCTTGAAGGCGTCCACCACAGCGGCCACCGTCACAGCCGTAGAGGCCTCATCTTCGGCCCACTGAGCTTCCATTGCTTGAGAGACAGCTCGGCTTCATTCTTCTACCACCTCGGCCCTAGTCCACTCCAGGACTTCACCTAATCAGGCGTTCTCCTTGGCTAATGAATCCACATTGGCCCTGACTTGTGTTAATTCAGCCGCCGCCGCACCGCATCGAGCCTCGAGATCATTCACGACCCCCTACAGCTGGAGCTCTCTAGCCTTCCCATCCTCAAGCTGCCGGCGCAGCTCACCCTGCTCAAGTCGGAGAAAAGTGGCTTCATCCCGCAAGATCCCTGCTTCGGTCTTGAGGACCTCCACCTCGGCATCTCTCTTTTTCAGCTCCCACACCCTCTACCGAGTTAAAAGAAGCCTCGGGACAGACTGAATGAAAAATGAAAGTATGAGCACATGAATAAAAAAATGGAAATGGAAGCTGAGAAACAGTTGAAGAAGATACCCTGTAAAATACAGAAGCCATGTCATTCAGAAAATAGTCGTCCGATTTAGTGAGGAGGCTGGTTATCTCCTCCTCCGGAGCATGCTTGGTGGCCAAGGGAACCAAGCAAGACATATGGTAGCCCGACTCGAACCTCCCACCGCTCATCCCCACCTGAGTCGAGCCCACAGCTTCCCTAACCCCGATTCGGCTGCCTGCCGAGACTTCAGCCTCGGCCCTGAGATTATTCCCGGCGTCGGGAGGAGAAAGCATGTCATCAGTCATCCGAACGGCTTCCTCTCGTTTGGAAGAAGAAGGCACGGCGATGCAAGGCTCGGAGCCTATAGGAGGAACCTCCACAGTAGAGGGAGTGACGGTAGGCGGGAGGGAAGGAGTAAGAATAATGATTATCGGAGTCGGAACAATGATTACTGGGACTCGGGCCTTGGCGGGTGCCACAGTTAGAGTTGCAGTAGTGGAAATTGGGGCTGCAGTCGGAGCTGCAGTAATAGAAACTGGACCTGAGAGGCCCTCCACGTGAGGACCAGTCTGCCTCCTCCGAACGGTGGTCTTCGTCCGGGGCTCAACCCTCAACATCTCCTCTGCCGTTGGGTTAGCTTTCCTCCTCTGAGAACCAGATGCCTCGGCCATGCCTGTGTATAAAATAAGAAATCAACAACCAAGTAAATAAGTTTGACCTCTCAAAAGGGAACGGAAGGGAGAAACTTACTAAAAGATGTTGGGAGAGGTTAGGACTTGTAAAGCCCGGACCAGTGAAGGTTAGCGGTTGTGATTAGGTTTGACCAAGAGCGAAGCTCTCCCGATCGCGCCCTAGCCTTGGCAATGCGGTTCTTCTGGTCCTAGTCGAAGAGAGGCAGGCCCCTTGGGAAATCTATAAGGATAAAGAAAGCTTCAGTTTGACTGGAGTAAAAGAGAAGGGCACAAAAAAAGGAGGGAATGCCTAGAGTCCGACCTGATTTTGAAAATTGGGTGGGGAACTAAGTCGTTAGAGTCTCGAGCTTAGCCGTCGGTGCCTCCCATTCGCCTACAGCCTAGAACCACTTATTCTTTCAGTCCTTATTGGAGGACGAAAGATTCATTACCAGCTCCGACCCCTTGCTGCCTCGGGTCGCGAAGTAGTACCATGGTTCTTGGCTGTCGTGCTTGACCAGGTACAGGCTTATCAACTCCTCTAGGGTCAGCTTCGAATTCCCGACTTTATGCTAGATGATGAAGGAAGAAATCAACATCCTCCAAGCATTGGAGGTGAATTGCCGGGAGCTAGTCCGAGGTAAGCTGTTAGGGCTCGGACGAAAGGATGCAAAGGGAGTCGGAGCCCACGTTGCAGTGCATAGAGAAAAATAGCGACCTCCCCTTCGGTAGGCTTGCCAGAAGTGTGTAGGGCCTCGAGTGCCCTTATCCATACAGTGTCCGGGATATCGAACTACAAGCGGATCCACCCCATCTGAGACTCCGTCAACACGGAGCCTCTCGGGACAGCCTCTGAGGCCCGCCCACTCGCGGGCATCTCGGTGGCCTCTATGACTGGGGCTCGGGTGGCTCTAGCTGCTTTCTTCTTGCCAGCTTGGTGAGTCCGAGCCCCCGTCTCTTTCTATCTCCCGGGTTGTAACGTCTCGAAAAAATCCGTACAAGGACCCGAGTACCACCTCAGGCAGAAATCACGCGGGGCCAAATCCTTTAGAAATTAAGCTAGTATTAGCAAGTGCTAAACTAGTGTGCTTGTGAAATTAATACTAATCACTTTAAATGTGATTTGCAGGACCCAAACCGTGCAGTATCATTGATGCTACATTACCTTGAAATCTAGAATCCATCTCAAAACCCAGTTGCTCTCGGGAGCATCTTGAAACTTCGTATCGGACCTAGACCGCACGTTGAAAGTCCGATAACCGCAAAACTATACAGTTATGACCGCATTACTGGACTTGACAACTTCCTCAAAAATCAAGTCTTAATTGTGTATAGAAACGTACAACTTGAGCCTGAAGCGAAGTGTGTGAGAAACGTGAAAATATTTAGAAATAAAATCTGAATTTAAGTAATCTGAGTTGTGTCGCTTGCGGGCCAAATATAAGGATTCAGACTGTCAGAATCTGACCCAAATACACCCTCGGATCAGGAGAAATGTCCCACACATGTCGGTGTACTTGTGACCCTGATCGAGTGACCGTGACCGTTGAACTGAAACTGGTCCGCCACGGTCGATCTGTAAATCCGATCGGAACGAAAACTCAGCCTGACCTAGATCCAATGTCAGGGAGCTTAAGTCCGACCGCACGCAGAAAAGGGGCCACCAGAAGTGCTCCGTTGGGCTGAAACAGACGCCCTTTGGATATAACCTAAGTATACCTTGGCCCTGGGGCCATTTCCATCAGTCCTGGCCCTATATAAGGACCTTAAACACTCTCTCCCATATTTCATACGAATTTGAGAAACCCTAGGGAGAGAGAAGAGAAAAGAGAAGGGAAAAGAAAGAAAGTGAGAGTGAGAGTTGGAGATTCTTCCTGAGATCCGATCCCGCTACTCCACGCACTCAACCGCCATTCCTGTATCGCTATACAGGCGATTTCGACTCCGTACTTGGGTAAGAAAACCTAACTCTAACTTGTCTTAGGGTTTTCGACGAGCGTAATAAATGAATTAGCTAACTTATTCCCTATTATAGGTTATTGTGGTGCCGTAGACAAAGACTTAGCTTTTAAAACTGAGTTCGCTACGAGTCTACCGGCGAAAGGTATGGACTATAAATGTTTAGGTTATGGTTTTCAAGGCTTTCAATGTCAGTTAATGATTTATGACTGACTTGAATTGCTATCACATGCTTAGATATGTTGTTCCCGTACTTTACACATATATATGAACTGTGTGAATATAGTGTATTCTTGTGTTTGTTGAAATGTTTGTATGAGTATGGATTCTGGATATGAATTTGCCATGATTAACTGTTGTAGACATATGGTTGAGGTATATGTGACAATTCCTTAGTGAAAGGATTTGCCCTAATACGTGCTATCACCAACATACATCATGTATGTTGAAATATGTAGTCTAAGTATTTGTAGAAATGTCTGAATGAACAAGTGTGTAATAAATTGTACCTTATATGGGCGTTGAGAAGAGATTCTCAACTACCTTAATGATGTGTATGATTTCCTCCATGTAACATATATTCTTTGTCTGTTTGACTTAAGGATTGCATATGTGTGAATTCATGTTTAAGTTGAAATTCATCAAATGCTCACATGCTTGTATGATTGGAATTGTTGATCCATTACTGTTCTAATTATCTTATATGATTATCTGTTATAATTGAATGTATTTAGGACTACGGAATAGTCCAGGCAATCGGTAATAGGCACTGAATAGGTGGCTGAGGTTATCTCGCCACATAGGACGTGATCGATGAATCCGAGCCATACTTGGGATGTCGGCAATGGTGAGGCCATACGGAGTACTTACGTACTTCATGTCGGTCAACTCAACGTGCGCTCATACTAGTCGAGCTCGTCAAGTAACCTGATTGACCCGATGTATGTTCACCCTGTATGGATGTTACTGCTTGAATCTAAGGTACTAAACTCACCAGTAAAAACTTCGTTAAACCTTGGTACCTCGATCCACTAAGACTCATGAACTGAGCATGGTGGTATGGGATACCGTGGTCGAGTTATCGGCCTACGCAGGGTGACGAGCCTCCCCATAGTGTCCAGTGAGCAACACAGTCTAGTGAGCCGAATACGGTGGTATAGGACACTGTATTCGAGCTGTCGGCCTACACTAATAAGGTGACGAGCCCTTTGTAGTGACCTCGAGTGTACGCTAAGATGCGTAGAGGCGACGAGCCCTTACGTAGCAACAAGAGTACATACTAGCCCTGCACTGATAAGGTGACGAGCCCTTTGCAATGACCTAGAACCGTAACATCATATGAGATTCACTAGGATTGACGACCCTAGAATGGATCACCGTTTGAGAATTGATATAAGGGAGGTACCTTAGCTTTCCAATCCTGCTGTATGAAAAGGACTAATAAGAACTTGGTAATCACGTTCATAGAACGCACTGCATGTGTCATTTAGCGTTGGGCAGAGCACTGAGAAAGTGACTGACATGCGCGATCGTTAGATAAAGATCGCAGAGGGAGTGCAAGCGAGGGCATGCATCATTTATTCATACCATTCTTGCATTAATCAGAGTACTTAGGTATGTTTGATTGTATTGTTTTATCATTACTGCTTGACTGAATTGAGAACATGTTAACCTTTGCTTTATTGTTCCACTGAGTTGATCACTCACTCCCACGTTTTGGGATGGTGTTGTACACACCAACCAGTCTCTGTCTTAGTTACAGATGGAGACCCGACTAAGGAGGCGAAGGCGGACTTCGTAAACGATGAGGATGCCTTCTCATATATGCAGTATTCTGGCGGGTTTACCTAAACCGTTCTGATCGGCGGGGCTTCAGGGTTATACTTGTAGTGGACTATTATATTTTGACATTTTGTAATTTGAAACAATACATGTAATTATTGACCTAGCAATGCATACATACTTTGGGGACCTATACTGAGTTATAACGATATACATATTTGAGTAAGTCTTCCGCTTGCGTATTACAACTGTCCTTGGATTATGTATTGCTGATTTGACTTAACCTTATTCATGTTTTATGCACTAATACAGACAACATTTAATCATCATTAAATATGTTGCATAAGTGATGCGTTGGAACTCGGGAGTTAGACTTCTACTCGACCCCCGATTTTCAGGGTGTTACAGGGGTGGAGGGAAGAGAGGCACAACTTCAAAGGGGCCTTCAGATGCCCCTCTTTCATCATTAGAGCTCCCCTGCTCGGAGTCATCATTCAAATCCTGGACCGTCTCCAGATCGGATGATATCTTGGAAGGAATTTAGAGAAGCACAAGAAAAAAAAAGACTCACCAGACGATCACCGGGAATTGCCTCTGCCAGGAATGTTTAATCGGCCGGAATCGCCTTGTCGGAAACTTGAAATCGGTCGGAATCGCTTTCACCGGAAATCGCCTCCTCCGGCACACACTCGAATTCAGAATACAAGTGGGGAGAACGATTCCGAAAGGAGTTTATATAGGCCATATAGAATCTTTGCATTAATGACGAGGAATGATAGCCGCAGCCGAATCATCGTGAGCCGACTCAAGAACACACGTGGCCGTTTGCTATTGGCTTGGTCACTACCGGACGGTATGGTTCTGACGTCGAACAGCGCGCTCCGGTATATGAAATGGCGCCTGAGCAGGGGAAGCGTCGCTTGGACGCCTCCTCGGGCGTACGTGGCAAACTATCATAGGCTCAGTAATTATTCGAAATCGTAACCACCGCCACGTGTCCACTAAAGAACAGTCTGCAGGCATGAAACCTTGAGGAGGCAACACTTCGAATGCTGAAATCATAATGATATCGGCATGCGTGGAATGTTTAGCAAATGAGGCGGTTGATCTTCCGTGTGATTACTCGCCGAGTCCGTGGCTGACCTCGAAGAGTAGGGGACTTCTGTTATGAGAAGATCCGGGCCCCTTACGATTCTGAGGACTGACGTCTTCCTAATTAAGTCGGACATACAGGAATCTGACATGATAAGCACGACTGAAGAAGAATCCCAGTTAAGTCATATTGGCGCTTCTACTCCGAGGTCAGTAGTCGACTCGGATTGGGCCCAGAGTAGTTGGTGTAACACTCAGAACAAATATTCTAGGCCGTCCTACTGTCCGACCAGAAACAAATATTACCATCCGCTTAGATAGCAGGAAGACTCATCACGACTGGGCAAGGACCGATGCTTGCCTCAGAATTCAGAGGGAGAGCTTTCAGAATGCTCAAATTGAAGCTCTGCCCTGACACGTCCCCTCCGTGCCGAAGCTTGGCTCGTGACATGATCGGCGTCAAGTGAACTCTATGACGAAGGCCCGAGCACGTCCGAGGTAGATGCCCGTAACCGGACACCCCCAACTGTCCGACCCAAGCCGAGCCCGAAGCGAGGTATGAGCTCCTCACACCAAACTTGGAAACTACCATAAGCGAACATGACCGGTTACTTTGGTCACGATACGCTACATGATCCCAAGATTGTGGATAATATCTCCACGATCTTAGTATCCCGCTGATTAAGTAAATCGTGCCGAGAATAACGAACCCAGACCGTCCGATATTCAGATATAAATACAATGAGACTCCATTGCTACAGGGACGCAAGATCTCACAACCTCTCTGTACAATCAACTTAGACCTAGATTCCCTTGACCTGACTTAAGCATCGGAGGGTCCCCCAGCTTAGCCAGGGTCTTCTTTGCTAAACCCTTTGTGTAGGACCAAGGTTCCTTGGAGGTTCGCCGCACTGAGTGGAAGGTGGTCCAGATTTTGTCATCAATAATTTAGATGACATGTAAGTACCATGATTGGACAGGAAAAAGGCTTCAACTGTGGGCGTTTCCATTCTCAATATTATCTTCCGGTGGCCACGTCACTATTGATATGATTCCTTGAAAAGAAGACAAGGAGCGTAGATGGGAGACTGCCTTTTTGACAAGTCTCCTTAAATTTATTTTGACAGCTTATTTAAACTTAAGTGGGCCATAGGATAGGAAAATTAAGTGAAAAAAATTCATGCCATTGAAACCTTCTTGGGCCTACCACGGTGTTTATATGCCATCTAAACTGTTTATAAGGTCATTCCCACTGGAATGAAGTGAAAACACACAAAACATATTCTGATACAAAATTTGTATGGCCAAAGGATTATTTCAATGGTCGTCATTGAATTCCTACTGTTTCTTCTCTTGCGGCTAACTTGAGTTTTAGATCTCATGTTCTAAAATGGGCACGTGAAACGGATGCACAGGGTGAATTTCTCACAAACGGGCTGGTGACCCCCACCTAGCGCCGCCGCCCAGGAAATTGCCGGCATACCATTAAATCCGCGTCCGTATTTGGGGCGTGCGTTGGAGCCACTGAGGGGCCACTGTCGAGCGCGGATTAGATACGGACAGGTCGGTCGAGTAGCGAGACTCGCAACTCAAGTGATGTCACCAACTTCTGTGGGCCTCACCATAATGTATGTTTTGTATCCACACCGTCCATCCATTTGGAAAGATCATATTAGGGCATAATTCAAAGAATGAGTAAGATCCAAAGCTTGAGTGGACCCCACCATGGAAAACAGTGGGGAGAGTGACACCACCATTAAAAAGTTCTAAGCGCCGCAAAAGTTTTCGTTCAAGCTGATGTTTGTACTTTCTCTTCTTTCGTGTCTTCTACGACACATGAACAGGTTTGGTGGACCTAATTTCGTGACGTCACTTCGTAGCGAGCAATTGCTACTGAACCTATAAGCAGCTAATCCCCGTTCGGCCACCGCATGTTTGAATTCCGGAAATCCGCGGCCAACACCAGCTGGTTTGATGGTGTCCGGGTTCGTACCGGCCAAACCGCCTTTCCTTTAAAACGCCAATCAGACAAGATGTACGGATTCCCATTTCTCAAGGACGCGGATTGGCTGGTGTACCGCACACCAGCTGTATAACTGGTCATGTATGGACGTCCGCAGGTTACGTGGGTTTTATCACGAGACGTGTTGTATCCAAACCGTCCATCCATTTGCCGAGCTTGTAATAAGACTTAAGATAAGTTTTATTTTATTTTTTTTTAAAAAAAGAGAGAATAGATTTAAAGATCAAGTGGACCATACTGCAAAAAGCAATAACTGAGTAAACGTATACCATTGAAATACTTTTGAGGTCACAAAAGTTAGGAAATGAAATGAAATTTGTTTTTCCTCTTTGTACAAGTATTTGTGGCCTTATGAAAAGATTGGATGGAAAATAAGCATTACGGTGAGCCTTACAAAATTTTTAGCAGTGAAATCTTTATCCAAATTGCTATTTTGGTGTGGCACATTTAAGCCTTGGATATGATTATTTTTTGTCTAATTCTCTAAAATAATTTTTAGATTAACGGCATGGATATATTAAATAAATCATTGTGTGTCCCATGTAATTGTGAACTTGAATTGTTGGTACAGCGCGGAGCCCGAGGAATGTCTTTCGCACAACACGTCACCATTCCTACAACCTGGAGCTCACGGAGCGTCTTTCGCACCACACACATATTTGCCCATATACGTATCTTTGGAAAGACTCCAGCTCCGTAATCGATGTCGTGCGAAAGACATACTCCAGTTCCCTATACGTGTCGTGCGAAAGACACCATTCGAACTCCGAGATGTACAAACGGATATACGTGCCCACCAATGCTCCTGGGACTCTGAGTTCAAAGGAGATCAAAGTTATGTGGGAAAATACGTGTTGCGGAAAAGATGAGCACCGACGCTCCTCAAGCTTCGAACTGTACAAATAGCTCAAAGGAGATCAAAGTTACATGGGCATATACGTCTCGTGTGAAAGACGAGCATCAATGCTCTTCGAACTCTGAGTTTTACGAACGGTTCAAAGGAGATCAAAGTAACATGGGCATATACGTGTCATGCAAAAGACGAGAACTAACACTCCTCGAGCTTCGAGTTGCACGAATGGCTCAAAGGAGATTAAAGTTACAATTATTTATTTAAAGTTACAATGATTCATCCATTTTTCAAGGTCAATTTAAAGCATTAGACAAAAATGAATCATATACGAAGCTCAAATGGACCACAAAAATAGCATTGAGGATAATAATTTTCACTGTTAAAAAATTCATATGGCTGACCATAAAATTTATTTTCCATCCAATTTGTTAATAAGGTCAAGAATACATGGGTAAAGAGTAAAAACAAATCCAAAACTTCTATGAACCCAGAAAGGGATTCAATGGTAGACGTTTATTCCCCCACTATTTTTTTCAATGTGGTCCACTTAATTTTTATATTTGTCATATTTTTCGGCTCAAGCATTAAGATGAGATCGCCAAATGGATGGACAGTTTGGATATAACACATACCTCATGATGGAACCTCACAAAACTTGGTGGTGTCAATACACCAGCTATATAGTTGATGTGTGATACACCAGCCAAATGGCTTCGGGGAATGGGCAGTCTTAACTGTTCAAAAAATTGGAGTGTTGCTTACATTCAAAATGTAAATGCTGCCTGGGCATTGTCAATCTCAGAGGCAGCTAGGCCGTATTCTAGAATGGCGTCGAGGACATGAATTACTTGTTCTGACGTAGTTTTCTAGCCACAAGGTAGGGTGTAAATGGATTGGGTACTCCCCATGCCACTAGCCTGATGGCTGGTGGTCGGTGCCCCGTGGACCACATTATTTTTTTTTTTTTCCAAAAACGGCCCAAAGCTATGGACCGACGACATCCATATATATATCCAAAAGATATACAACCTGAATTATTTCGGGCAGGGCGACATTACAAAAAGGAGCAGCCCGCCTATCATAAGCTATACATGAGAAAAACCAAAAGAGCTGGCACAATAAAACTCCTAAGGAGACCTAGGCTAGGAGGCCTTGTGAGCCACTCGAACATACCCAAGGCCGCTTTGTCGAGGACAATGTAGCCCCAAAGCTGACGCGGAAGATCCCGAAGATGGAGGAAGAAGGAAGGCATTTGACTCTCACTAGCCATGTGGGCCAGGCCGTCCGCTGGGCCGTTGGTCTCACGACAAATATAGACGAGCTTCACATTACCTCTTTGCATTAGAGCTCTGGTCCTAATCACCCAAGGAAGGAACTGCTAGGCGAATGCAGCTTTCCTCGAAAGCATGTCGACTACAATAGTGGAGTCAGATTTAACCTGAATATTGGAAAATCCCCTGTCTAGAATCATCAGCAAACCGTCATGCACCGCTCTCAATTCCACAGAATTGTTGGTCCTAACACCATAGGGCGACCCGAAAGCGAGAACGAAAGATCATTTATCATTACGGACGATACCTCCACCCCCCGAGAATCTTGGGTTACCTCTAGAGGACCCGTCAACATTAAGTTTAACCTAGGTTGCGGGAGGCGTGCTCCATCTGACTAGCTCGACCAAGATATAAGGAGGGTGATCACCACCATGGCCCCTGGGTAAGGTCGTGATCATCCTTTCACCAGGCCTGACCGATCCATTGGACATCTAATGGATCCAGCCCTTTACCTTGAAAATACACGCCGCAGCAAGAACAACCCTCTAATTGAACCTAGCTCTGTTTCTAGTCAACCAAATCTCCCACAAGATGCAAGTTGCCGTGAAGCGTAAAGAGGAGGGAGACACATTCACAACTAGAATCACAGAACACCATTGGTTGAGTCAGATAAGAATTGATTGGTTTAGAAGCACGTCAATCCCAAAATAGGCGTTAAAGTGGGCCCAAATCACCTTTGCCAGTTTGCTGTAAAGAAAAAGATGATCGATTGATTCTGGGTGGGGCGACTCTTCACAGCAATTACACCTGGAAACCAATGGAACTCCTTTATCCTAGATGCGAACGTCGACCGGGATAGCACGAAGGAGTAATTTCCAGAGAAACAGCGCGATCTTGGGGGGCCATTTTTTGTAATTGAAAGGCCCAAGCTAGGCTGCATCAGAGGATCTTTGTCTGTAAAGATCCCAGGCCGTTGATGGAGAAGTTGCCTGATGGGTCGAGAGGCCAGAAGCAACGGTCATCGTCCTCCGAAGTGGCGAACCCGCCATGGAAGATGGCATCAACATCTTCCTGTGTTAGATAGCTAGGAGAAAACTGGATGGGGGAAGCGGTCCATTTGGGCCTAAGAAATCATGAATTTTCAGATTTAGCAAGTCGGAAGGAACCGGTCTAGTCATTTTCCGAATGAGAGACCCAAGACCCGACCAATTGTCCCGCCATAAGCTTCTGGTACCAATACCGATATGCCAGCGAACATTGTTATCGACGAGGGGGACAAGCTCTCTAATTTTGGCCCATAATGGAGAGGAGAAAGAGGGGGGAGGGGCAATGAACTCGCTAGACAGGTCCGCCTGATATTTACCTCTAATCAGCGGAACCCAACGCCCAATAGGAGAGCCAAACTTCACGTCCCAGGCCAATTTGAGTCTGGAAGCTTGCAATACTTTCTTGAGTCTCCTAATTCCCAGGCCACCCTCTAAGACGGGCTTAGAAATCCTCTTCAAGGAGATCCAATGAAGCTTGTGTTTGACCTCCGAACAGCCCCAAAAGAATCTGGCAAAGTGTGTTTCCAACTTGGAGAGGATCTGGGCCAGGACTACTGTAGCTGCCATAACATGGAGAGAGATACTACTCAAGACGTGTCTGATTAGCGTGGCTCGGCCAGCTTGAGATAGATGTCTTGCTTTCCACCCATTGATCTTGGATTCAACTTTGTCAATTAAGAATTGGAAGTCAGCCGCCTTAGGTCTATCTCTGATTAGAGGGACACCTAGGTACTTCACGCCTGCCCCCGATCTACTAATGCCCAGAAGGAGCTTGGATCTAGCACGACCCTCTGAAAGCTTGTTAGAATAGATGAAACAACTTTTCCTGGGGTTGATCTTTTGGCCTGAAACCCATTTGAATAGATCCAAGAAGGACTTAACCGCAAGTAAGGAGGATTTACTACTATTTAGGAAAAGGAGGGTGTCATCTGTGAAGAGGAGGTGGGAGGCCAATGGACATCCTCTTCGTAACTGGAACGACTTACACCACCCTCTCTCCATCATGATCCTATAACTGCAGGAGAAAGCCTCGGCTGCCAGGATGAATAAGCTAGGAGAGAGTGGGTCACCCTGACACAACCCCCTAGAGGATTTGAAAAAGCCAGCCGCCTCGCCATTTATCAGCACAGAGAACCAGCTACTGCTCCAACAATTTTCCAGAAGGCTGACCCATTTCTCCCCAAAGCCAAATTTTTAAAGCACCTGCTTCAAAAAATCATAGTCGACTCTGTCATACGCCTTCTCATGTCCAACTTTAGTAGGATGTTACTCCCTCTAACCTTACGGTTTAGATCTCTGTATTCTTCTTGGGCATAAGAAATATTCCCCGTAATAGTCCTCCCACGCACAAAAGCTCCCTGTTCAGCTGAGATGATCTTGGGGAGGAGATTGGCCAATCTAGAGGATAACACCTTGGAGAAGATTTTGTAAATTACATTGCAAAGGCTAGTTAGACGGTAGTCCGTGAGGGAGGTAGCAGCGTGAGATTTTGGGGTTAGCATAATTAAGGTTGAGGAGTACGCTTTAGGCAAGGGGTTTCCAGCAAGGAAACTGTCAGCCGCGCAGTGAATATCTTTCTCCACAATCTGCTAGCACTGAGAGAAGAAAACCGCAGAAAAACCATTTGGGGCGGGGGCGCTGTCTTTAGGGATGGAGGAGACAGTAGCAACCAGCTCCTCCTGGGAGATGGGAGCGATCAAGCGCACATTATCATCATCAAAAATCAGCTGCGGAATAGCTTGGAGAAGAGAGGAGGGAGTGGAATCATGGTCAGCTTGGAAGAGAGAAGAGAAAAAGGATATTGTTGTGGTCTTGATAGCCGTCTGCTGGGTTAGCTCCTCACCTGAGTCTGTTTTAATAGAAGAAATAAAAACTTTCCTAGCCTGGGCCACACTATGATGTATGTGTTTCATCCATTTTTACATATCCAAAAATGAGAAGGATATTACTCTCAGGTGGACCACAATGGTGATCGGATATCCACAATTAAAATCCTCCAAAGGCCTAGTGTATTGTTTATTTGACATCCAATCTGTTGACTAGGTCATATAGAGCCGTACGAACACAAAAAATAAAGATCATCTTGATCCAAAACTTTTATGCCCAAAAGTTTTGAATGGTCGACATTCATTCAACACTGTTTACTGTAATGCGGTCCACTTGAGATTGGGATATACCTCATTTTTGGTCATATACCATAAAATGATCCAAAAAAAATAGATTGACGGCGTGGATGAAACACATACATCATGGTGGGGCCACCGACCACTAGCCATTGGCTTGTGGCAAGGGGAATAGCAAATCTGTTTCCAAGGTATGGTACTATTTTAGGGAAGCGGATTCGCTGACGTATCGCACACTGACTTGGCTAACCTAGGTACGTGTCATGTAAAAGATGAGCACTGATGCTCCTCGAGCTCCTAAGTGTACGAACGGTTTAAATGAGATCAAAATTTTATTGCCCACCGTTCGTCCATTTGTTGAGATCATTCTAGATAATTATCCTAAGAATGAGTCATATGCAAGTCTCAAGTGGACCACACAACAAATATCAGTGGAACAATGATACTTACTATTTAAATATTTGTAAGGCCTACCGCAACGTATATGTTATTTATTTTCCATCTCTATTTGATGCAGGGATGAACGTGATGAGGATAACTACTCCGAATCCATGGAGCTTCTTTGGATTCCTCACAGAGACTTCTCGAATCCACGAGGAAAGAAAGCAGAAAATAGAAATAAATTCTAAGAAATTCGAAATTGATTAATTGATCACTAAAAACGAGTTCACAACCCTTTAAATAGGGGTACCAAGCAATGGGAAAGAAATCAGAATCAAACTACAACTAGAACACCTAGAATCTGCGACTTACTATAAATAGTAAACTTACTATTTATAGACGGTCGTGATGTCTACTAGTGCGCAAGGTTTTCGGCCAAAAATAGTAAGTGTTCTATTTGGCTTCACCAAACCGTTCCCCTAATTATTCTAAGTTCTTTTCACGTTAGACGCAACTCCTAAAGCCCGACAGATGAAGAGTTATAATCAAACTAAAACTTACTATTTATAGTAAAAACGAAATTAAAGCAAGGAAACGACCGTCGATCCAGGGGTTTTTCGCAATTTCGGGTTACGCAACCCGGCATAGCGGGGTTGGTTGGCTAAAGTAGCTCGTTCTACCCCAAAATCATATATTTTACGTTAGGTAACTCATTCCGGATGGCGAGATACGCCGGATCTAAGGTCCGACGGTCCGGATCACTTCTGTCGTCGATTAGGCCTTTTCTGATCCATATTGGGCATGAAACTGTCCGCGACCTGCTCTACAACATTATTCATAAGGTAACATAGGCTCAAACAAGGGATGACAAAAAAATATCATGTTGATCCAAAACTTTTGTGACCCCAAAAGGATTTTAATGGCAGACGTTCAATCCCCCACTGCCATTGATTTGATCTCTGGGTTTGTCTTATTTTTTAGGCTCAAGCCTTATGATGAGGTCTCCAAGCATATGGACGGTTTGGATAGAACATATACATCATGATGGGACCAATAGAACTTGGTGACGTGAACATATCGGCCAGATCGGTGGAGTGTCGTACACTAGCCAATCCGCTTCCCTATTTTAGGGACGGGGATTACCTGCTAAAGCCTATCGCAGCGAGTTCCTAGGAACTTAGGTGGGGCCAAGGTGATGTTTTTGAGAAATCCACTCTATTCATCCGTTTTGTAAGCCAATTTTAAGAAATAAGGCTAAAAATGAGCCGGATCCAATACTCATGTGGGCCAAAAACGTGAGTATTAAACATCAACAGTGAAAATATTCATGTGGCCACAGAAGCTTTGAATCAGGGTACCATTTCATCCGAGTATGAATGACGTTATAAACGGTATAGATGGCATATAAACATTACTGTCTACATCAGGAACGTTTCAACGGCAGAAATTTCCCTACACACATTTTCCTATGGTGTGGCCCATTGAGCCTTGGATCCTGCTCGATTTTGGTCTCAAGTCCTGGAACGAGCTCACAAAACGGATGGATGGGTGGATTTCTCAAAACATCACCGTAGGCCCCGCGTAAGTTTCCACGACGGGAACTTCGTAGTAAAGGCTTTGGCAGGAAATCCGTGCCCCTATTTTAGCTGCATATAGTTACGTCAGAGTGCCATAATGCAGTCCACTCCATCCAACGGATAATGCAGCTGGGGGTATAGAGGGGCGCGGATTAAGTACTAACCCCGCCTGTTCGGACCTCAGGCCACTGGGGGCCCACGTGATGTACGAATTTTACCCATGTCATTCATTTATTTCTACATATCATTTTAGATAATAATATCAAAAATAGAAAACATCCACGTCTCAAATGGACCACAAAGCGTTTATTAAATTCTTATGGTTGAAAATTTATTGAAGGCCACAGAAGTTTTGGATCAATATGAGTTTTTTTTTTTTTCGCTTCATCCAGGTGCATATGACCATATAACAGGTTGGATGACAAATAAAAAACATAGTCGACCCTCAAAAGGTTTCCATGGAGGGTGTCTTCAGCACCGCCGCTTCCTTTGGTGTGGTTCAATTGAGAGTTCGATTTACCTTATTTTTGGTCCGTCACTCTAAAGTGATATGAAAAAATAGATGGACGGTGTGGATAAAATTCATACATCACGGTGACCCTTCAACGGCCCTTGGAGCCTCCGTCGGTCCCAAGCTCCGAACGGGCAGGAGTATCACCTATAGAAAATGACCACTGTAGACAAAACCTTTTATCCAGTGGTTTTTATGAAGGAATACAAACTTAAGTTACCAACTTAGACTAGTACGTGCGGACAGCGACTTTGAGGACGAAACTACCCTCCTTTTCACTGCGAAGACGATCGCTGACGCTCCTCCAACGGAGAGTTGTACGAACGGCTTTGAAGAGATCAAAGTTACATGACCCCACAGCTATGTATTTATTATATCCACGATGTTCATCCATACTTCGAGATCATTTGGGAGCATTATCAAAAAAATAAAAAATAAAAAATTATATCCAAAGATCAACTGGACCACACCACAAAGAGCAGCGGGGAAATTGATTTTCACGGTTAAAAATTTTGTAGGGCCCACCATAACATTTATTTTCCATCCAATCTATTCATAAGGTCACAAAGGCCTGGATGAAGAGGAAAAACAAATTTCATAATGATCCGAAACTTCTGTAACCCCTAAAAGGGTTTCAATGGTAGACGTTCAATTCCCCACTGCCTTTTACAGTGTGGTCCACTTGATATAGGTAGATCTGTCTTATTTTTCATCTCAAGCCTTAATAAGAGTTCTCCAAATAGATGGACAGTTTGGATATAACACATACCTCATAATGAGACCATCAAATATCGGTGGGGATTACATCAGAGAAAAAAAAAAGAAAAAAAAAAAAGAAATAGCGTGTTGGGGTCGACCGGGTCACTACTCATTCGACCGGGTCAGAACTGTGCCTATGGCTACGGGTTATAACCGTAGCATAATTGTAGCTATGCACTTTTTTCTTTTTTTATTTTTATTTTTTACATGGAGAACTTTATTCTACCTACATTTTTCTCTAATACATATAAAAAAAAAAAAATTCTCTCTCTCTCTCTCTCTCTCTCTCTCTCTCTCTTCATTTCTTTCTTTATTCATTTAACAAGAATATCTTCTAAACTAAAATTAGTTACTTGACATATCACATATGATTTTGGGAAAGGAGAAGCTACTTCAGCCAACCAACCTAGTTATTTTCCAAATTTCCATCAGGTCGATGGTCGAAAATACATTTCATTCACTTTGCGGTCAAACTAGAAATTGAGTAGGGCAAACATGAAATTGAGTGGGCAAATTGAAAATTGAGCGAGGCAAGATAGGAATTGAGCGAGGGAACCTAAAAATTTAGCGAGGCAAGGTATGAATTGAGTGAGGGAACCTAAAAATTGAGCGAGGCAAGGTAGGAGTTCAGTGAGGGAATCTAGAAATTAAGCGAGGGAAGCTAGAAATTGAGCGAGGCAACGTATAAAATGAGCGAGGGAACCTAGAAATTGAGCGAGGGAACCTACGGTTTGAGCTAGGCAACCTAGGAATTGAGCGAGGGAAGGTAAAAATTGAGCGAGGGAACCTATAAATTCAGCGAGACAACCTAGGATTTGAGCGAGGGAAGCTACAAATTTTGTAAGGGACCTAAAAATTGAGCGAGACAACCTAGGATTTGAGCGAGGCAACATAGGAATTGAGTGAGGGAACTTAGGAATTGAGCGAGGCAACGTAAAAATTTAGCGAGGAATCCTAATAATTGAGCGAGGGAAGCTAGAAATTCAACGAGGCAACCTAGGATTTGAGCGAGGGAAGTTAGAAATTCAGCGAGAAAATCTAGAAATTGAGCAAGGCAAGGTAGAATTCGGCGAGGAAACCTAGGATTTAGTGAGGCAACTAAGGAATTGAGCGAGGCAAGTTAGAAATTGAGCTAGGGAAGCTAGAATTTGAGCGAGGGAACCTAGAAATTCGGCGAGGCAACCTAGAATTTGAGCGAGGGAAGCTACAAATTGTGCGAGAGAACCTAGAAATTGAGCGAGGCAACCTAGGATTTGAACGAGGCAACGTAGGAATTAAGCGAGGGAACCTAGGAAATGAGCAAGGCAACGTAGAAATTCAACGAGGAATCCTAAGAATTGAGCGAGGGAAGTTAGAAATTAAGCGAGGGAACCTAGAAATTCAGCGAGACAACCTAGGATTTGAGTGAGGGAAGCTAGAAATTGAGTGAGGCAAGGTAGAAATTCAATGAGGAAATCTAGGATTTGAGCGAGACAACCTAAGAATTGAGCGAGGGAAGTTAGATTTTCAGCGAGGGAAGCTAGAATTTGAGTGAGGCAACCTAGGAATTGAGCGAGGCAACCTAGCAATTGAGTGAGGGAACTTAGGAATTGAGCGAGGCTACCTAAGATTTGAGCAAAGCAACGTAGGAATTCAGCGAGGGAACCTAGAAAATGAGCGAGGCAACGTAGAAATTCAACGAGGAGTCCTAGGAATTGAGTGAGGGAAGCTAGAAATTAAGCGAGGGTACCTAGAAATTCAGCGAGGCAACCTACGATTTAAGCGAGGGAAGCTAGAAATTGAGCGAGGCAAGGTAGAAATTCAGCGAGGAAACCTAGGATTTGAGCGAGACAACCTAGGAATTGAGCGAGAAAAATTAGAAATTCAGCGAGGGAAGCTAGAATTTGAGCGAGGGAACCTAGGATTTGAGCGAGGCAACCTAGGATTTGAGCGAGAGAAGCTACAAATTGTGCGAGGGAAGCTAGAAATTCAGTGAGACAATATATAAATTAAGTGAAGGAACCTAGGAATTAAGCAAGCCAACCTAGCAACTGAGCGAGGCAACATAGAAATTCAGCAAGGCAACCTACGAATTGAGCAAGGGAAGCTAGAAATTCAGCGAGGGAACCTATGAATTGAGTGAGACAGCCTAGGAATTGAACAAGGGAAGCTAGAAATTCAGCGAGGCAACTGAAAAATTGAGCGAGAAAACCTAGGAATTGAGCGAGGGAACCTAGGAATTGAGCGAGGGAAGCTAGAAATTCAGTGAAGGAACCTAGGAATTGAGCAAGGCAACCTAGTAATTGAGCGAGACAACGTAGAAATTCAGTGAGACAACCTATGAATTGAGCGAGACAACTTAGGAATTGAGCGAGGGAAACTAGAAATTGAGCAAGGCAACATATAAATTAAGTAAGGGAACCTAGTAATTGAGCGAGGCAACGTAAATATTCAGCGAGGCAACCTATGAATTGAGTGAGTCAACCTAGGAATAGATTGAGGAAGGACCTAGAAATTGAGCGAGGTGACTTAGGAATAGATTGAGGGAAGACCTAGGAATTGAGCGAGGGAAGCTAGAAATTCAGCGAGGCAACATATAAATTGAGCGAGGGAAGCTAGAAATTGAGCGAGGCAACGTAGGAATTGTAATGGAGCAATTCAAAATTTTGATGGAGATATCATAAAAATATGATGGGAACTTCCACGGATTCATGTAATGTAACAAAAAATTTTATGAACCGCTTGGTCAATTTCATTAATTGCTTGGTCAAATTCACCGAAGAGAATTTCATTAACTACTTGGTCAAATTAACCAAAGAGTAAATTGTTAGGCTAGGTCAATTACATTTAAAGTTCATTCCAATTCATGTTAGCCTCACCCAATTTCAAGCTTGCCTCGCACAAATTTATGTTTCCCTTGCTTAATTTATAGGTTGTCTCGCTGAATGTCTTCGTTGCCTTACTCAATTCCTAGGTTCCCTCGCTCAATTTCTAGGTTACCTTGCTCAATTTCTAGCTTCCCTCGCTCAATTCAGAAGACTTTCTTTTTTACTGTATAAATCTTATCTTCCAAAACCCCAGCCGAGGAATGAGGATAATCTCATTTGGTAGTTCAATCCTCGCAGTTATAATTATGCTAATTCTACCTACAAATCTCTTCAGGTGATCAAGAGGGCCCCCTTTTCTAGTAGATGAGATTATGATGAAAGGTATTATCTCAACGCTTCTTTTCTGTCTTGCTCTTAAAAATCGTTGAATCCAAAGCCCTCGGAGAAGAAAGATCTCTCTCCTGGTAAAAAATGAGAGGGATCTCTCTTCTATATATATCTATGAGGAAGATATAGAGATCTTCTCTGTTCTATCTATTCATTTATCTATGAGAGGATAGATAGTCTATCAAAAAAAGTCATTCTTATCTTTGTTGATGATTTAACTAGCGCTCAATCTGTTAGTCGCCTCGCTGAATTTTTACATTGCCTCCCTGAATTTCAAGGTTCCCTTGCTCAATTTTTAACTTCCCTCGCTCAATTCTTTGGTTGCCTCACTGAATTTCTACGTTGCCTCGCTCATTTCCTAGGTTCCCTCGCTCAATTTCTAGGTTGCCTCGCTGAATTTTTAGCTTTCCTTTCTTAATTCCTAGGTTGCCTCGTTCAATTTATAGGTTGCCTCGCTGAATTTTTAAGTTCCCTCTCTCAATTTCTAGCTTTCCTCGCTTAATTTTTAGCTTCCTTAGCTCAATTCCTAGTTTTCCTCGCTGAATTTTCATGTTGCATCGCTCAATTCCTAGGTTGCCTTGCTTAATTTCTAGGTTGCCTCGTTGAATTTCTAGCTTCCCTTGCTCAATTCCTAGGTTGCCTCGTTCAATTTATAGGTTGCCTCACTGAATTTTTAGGTTCCCTCTCTTAATTTCTAGCTTCCCTCGCTTAATTTCTAGCTTCCTCTAGCTTCTCTAGCTCAATTCCTAGGTTTCCTCACTGAATTTTCACGTTGTCTCGCTCAATTCCTAGGTTGCCTCACTCAATTTCTAGGTTGCCTCACTGAATTTCTAGCTTCCCTTGCTCAATTCCTAGGTTGCCTCGTTCAATTTATAGGTTGTCTCGCTGAATTTCTAAATTCTCTCTCTCAATTTCTAGCTTCCCTTGCTTAATTTCTAGCTTCCTCTAGCTTCCCTAGCTCAATTCCTAGGTTTTCTCGTTGAATTTTCACGTTGCCTCGCTCAATTCCTAGGTTGCCTCGCTCAATTTATAGGTTGCCTCGCTAAATTTCTAGGTTCTCTCGCTCAAATTCTAACTTCCCTCACTCAATTTCTAACTTCCCTTGCTCAATTCCTAGGTTGCCTCACTCAAATCCTAGGTTTCCTCGCTGCATTTCTAGGTTCCCTCGCTCAATTTCTACGTTACCTCACTCAATTTCTAGGTTGCCTTGTTCAATTGATAGGTTGTCTCACTCAATTTCTAGGTTCCCTCGCTCAATTTGTAGCTTTCCTCGCTCAATTCCTAGGTTCCCTCGGTTGCCTCGCTCAAACCCTACGTTGCCTCGCTGAATTCCTAGGTTGCCTCGCTCAAATCCTAGGTTACCTTGGTGAATTCCTACCTTGCCTCACTCAATTTCTAGCTTCCCTCGCTCAAATCCTAGGTTGTCTCGCTGAATTTTTAGGTTCCCTCGCTTAATTTCTAGCTTCCCTCGCTCAATTCCTAGGATTCCTCGCTGAATTTCTACGTTGCCTTGCTCATTTCCTAAGTTCCCTTGCTCAATTCCTACGTTGCCTCGCTCAAATCCTTGGTTGTCTTACTCAATTTCTAGGTTCCCTCACACAATTTATAGCTTCTCTTGCTCAAATCCTAGGTTGCCTCGCTGATTTTTTAGGTTCCCTCGCTCAAATTCTAGCTTCCCTTGCTCAATTTCTAACTTCCCTCGCTCAATTCCTAGGTTACCTCGCTTAAATTCTAGGTTTCCTCGCTGAATTTCTACCTAGCCTCGCTCAATTTCTAGGTTCCCTTGCTCAATTTCTAACTTCCCTCGCTCAAATCCTAGGTTGCTTCGCTGAATTTTTAGGTTCCCTCGCATAATTTCTAGCTTCCCTCGCTTAATTCTTAGGATTCTTTGCTGAATTTCTACGTTGCCTCACTCATTTTCTAAGTTCTCTTGCTCAATTCCTATGTTGCCTCACTTAAATCCTAGGTTGTCTCGCTCAATTTCTAGGTTCCCTCGCACAATTTGTAACTTCCCTCGCTCAAATCCTAGGTTGTCTCGTTGTATTTCTAGGTTTCCTCGCTCAAATTCTAACTTTTCTCGCTCAATTCCTAGGTTGCCTAGCTTAAATCGTAGGTTCCCTCGCTCAATTTCTAGGTTCCCTCGCTCATTTTATAGTTGTCTCGCTCAATTTCTAGCTTCTCTCGCTCAATTTCTAGATCCCTCGCTGAACTCCTACCTTGCCTCGCTCAATTTCTAGGTTCCCTCGCTCAATTCCTACCTTGCCTCACTCAATTTTCAATTTTCCCACTCAATTTCATGTTTGCCCCGCTCAATTTCTAGTTTGACCGCAAAGTGAATGAAATGTATTTTCGACCATCGACATGATGGATGGAATTTTGGAAAATAACTAGGTTGGTTGGCTAAAGTAGCTTCTCTTACCCCAAAATCATACGTGGTACATCAAGTAACTAATTTTAGTTTAGAAGATATTCTTGTTAAATGAATAAAGAAAGAAATGAAAATAAAAAGAGAGAGAGAGAATTTATATATATATATATATATATATATATATATATAGAGAGAGAGAGAGAGAGAGAGAGAGAGAGAGAGAGAGAGAGAGAGAAATGTATGTAGAATAAAGTTCTCGACGTAAAAAATAAATAGAGAAGAAAGTGCATAGCTACAGTTATGCTACGGTTATAATCCGTAGCCATATTTTGACCCGGTCATCCAAGTCATGACCCGGTCGACCCCAATACGCTGGTTCTTTTCTTTTTTCTTTTTTCCTGTTGTAATCCCCACCGATTTTTGTGGGTCCCATTATGAGGTGTGTGTTATATCCAAACCGTTCATCTATTTGGAGAACTCGTATTAAGGCTTGAGATGAAAAATAAGACAGATCTAGCTATCAAGTACCATTGAAACCCTTTTAAGGGTTACAGAAGTTTTGGATCATTATGAAATTTGTTTTTCCTCTTCATCCAGGCCTTTGTGACCTTATGAATGGATTGGATGGAAAATAAATGTTATGGTGGGCCGTACAAAATTTTTAACGGTGAAAATCAATTTCCCCGCTGCTCTTTGAGGTGTGGTCCAGTTGATCTTTGGATATGATTTTTTTTTTTGGATAATGCTCCGAAATGATCTCGAAATATGGATGAACATTGTGGATATAATAAGTACATAGCTGTGGGGCCATGTAACTTTGATCTCTTCCAAGTTGTTCGTACAACTCTCCGTTGGAGGAGCGTCAGCGCTCGTCTTCGCAGTGAAAAGGAGGGGTAGTTTCGTCCTCAAAGTCGCTGTCCGCACGTGCTAGTCTAAGTTGGTAACTTAAGTTTGTATTCCTTCATAAAAACCGCTGGATAAAAGGTTTTGCATACAGTGGTCATTTTCTCTATAACCTAATCCGGCTGGATTCTAAATGACCCGATTTTAAGATATCGTGAATAGCTGTGCAGGAACAATGTACACATGCAAGATATAACATCATCTCGAGAAGTGTATGGATACGTGTTCTTCTCTGTTTCGTCCTAGAGACGGAGCTAGCACTGCCCGTTGCAATTTGGAGGTAAGCAATTCAAACAGAGATAATCAATTTGGCAAAATCCTTCTGTTAAGCAATTCAAACAGAGATTTTCGGTAAGGAAAATTCCTTCTACCATTAGAATGGATTCTTCAACTTGGTTTCATCTTCTTAAGGGTGCGAGTCTTTTATATATTGCCGGTGTCTTAAATTTGTCAATAACAGGATATGTAGATGCCATTGATAGACTACTTAATGCCAACAAGCAGAGGTCGATGCCATCGATAAATGCTTGATCCTATCAGAAAAATTCATGTTGTTTGCTAGAACTTTTGCTAACAAGCAGAGAGGTCGATGCCATCGATAAATGCTTGATCCTATCAGAAAAATTCATGTTGTTTGCTAGAACTTTTGCTAACAAGCAGAGAGGTCGATGCCATCGATAAATGCTCGATCTTATCAGAAAAATTCATGTTGTTTGCTAGAACTTTTTAATGTTACTACTCGATGAAATCGAAGGAGTTCGATGCCATGGATAAATTCTCAATGGGGTGTCAATGCCATCAAAGGTCTCATAAAAAATGTGCACAAAATTACATAAGTGCGTAAGTTGTTTCATATTCCAGTTGTAACACTATATATATAAAGTGTAACTGGGTTTGAGAGAGAGAGAGAGAGAGAGAGAGAGAGAGAGAGTAACACTATATATATAAAGTGTAACCGGGTTTGGGAGAGAGAGAGAGAGAGAGAGAGAGAGAGAGAGAGAGAGAGGTGCATTAGAGCTTTCTAATTAGTTCGTAAAGGTTCAAGGGCATAGTTAGGGCTTGTGAAAAGAGATTCGATGCTTGTTCGAATCGGTAAGACTATTTCTTATAATTTTTGCTTTCATAGTGCATTACTTGTCACTTTATGCCATGGTTCTTTTCCACGAGGGTTTTTCCATGTAAAATTTGAATTATTCTTATTTGGATTTGGTTGTCCAATTGTGTATACTTTGCTTGATTCATCTCTAAGTGTTTCAGCGATTTCCAACAAATGGTATCAAAGCAAATGTTGGGAAGAAGATCGAACTTGAAAGCAATATATCAATGACATCTAACATGAAGTTAAATGTAGAAAAATATTCTGGTAAAAATAATTTGGAACTATGGAAAGTTAAGATGAACGATATTGTAGTTCAACAAGGATTAAGCGAAACTTTCCTTAGAAAGCGATAAAAAAATTATGTCAAAAGAAGAATGGAATAAGTAGGATAAGAAAACTAATATATCTATTCAGTTGTATCTAACGGATGATGTCCTCTATAATTTTATAAGAGAGAAGAGTGGAACAAATATATATATGGGCGAAGTTAGAAAACATCTATGTGAAGAAGTCTCTTGAAAATCGTTTGTATTTAAAGTTACAGTTGTTCATTTTGAAGATGGTAGACGGGTTGATGTTGAATCCCACACTAGTAACTTCAATAAATTGATTTGTAATACAAATTTTTTATGGCCAAACGAATATTTCAATGGTGGTCATTGAATTCCCATTGTTTCATCTCTCATGGCTCATTTGAGTTTTGGATCCATCTCATTTTGGTCTCGTGTTCTAAAACGGGCCCGCAAAACAGATGCATAGGGCGGATTACTTAAAAATGTCATGGTGGCCCCCACCTAGCATCGCAACCCAGGAAATTGCTGCCAAGGCCTTAAATCCGCGTCCGTATTTGGCGCGTGCTAGGTACTACCTCCGCCTGTTTAGAGCTCGGGACATGCGGGGAGGCTCTAAGGACCACTGAGGGGCCATGGTAATGTTTGAATTCAGGAAATCCGCTGACACTCAGTACCGACCAAACGGCCTTTCGTTTAAAAGGCCAATCAGATAAGACTGTACGTTACATCATCAACAGACTCCCATGTTCTCAAAAGCCAATTCAAAAAAATTATCCAATTACAGATCCATACCATTAATGAAGGTTGGCATATATATAGGGTTAGACATCCTGGTTGGAGAGAGACCCAAAAGGCCCAGGTAGTCACTTCAGGAGGCGCATGGATGTTGCCATGAACTGGTTGCCATCCAATGGATGGCATTCATCTTGCCATATGCATGCAATAAGCCATCAACTAAAGTTTTTCAAAATTTAGCAAAAAGAAAAAATAGAAAACTGACTTTCGGTGATTGTCGGTGACTTGAATTAGTGCAAATAGTATAAATCGTGCAAATGGTGACTTTTAGAAAAAGACTTTGCCTAAAGCCCTGGGAAAAGAATGATCCAAATAGTAAATGGGTTCCTCCCAAAATTTTTATTTTACGTGGAAAGTCCTGAATGGGCAGTCTTTGTAAGAACTCTATTTGGTGGGCCTTATTGATCAACGGTCTGGATTGTCATTCAGTTAGACTGAATAATTGAGTAGACCAGTGGACCCCACTTTAGGTGATCTGCTGCGCAACTCTGATTGCGCAGCAGTGCGTGTTAGGGCTGCATTGCTATAGTTGTTTACGCAGACAGCAATTTGAGTCGGACTAGGACACAACAATGTGGAGCATGGGAGAGAGAGTTTTGATGGGTTTCAAACTCTCTCTCCACAGTCTTTATATAAGAGAGCTGGGTCCCTGATTCTACACCACGGTAAAATTCGAGCCCCATCTACTGTGCTACAAAAAGGGTGTTAAGGAGAGGAAGATCCTAGCTCTACTATGGTATTATGATTAATGGCGTCTCGGCTAGGTAAGCCATCCTAATCGTTTAATCTCTATGTCCTATGCACAATCAGATTCTGGTGATTTCTGCATTAAGCAATTCAATAGTTGGTATCGGAGCTAACGTGCATAGGAATGGATGATCGAATTCATCTATTTTTGATACAGATTCATTTAGTTGATTAGGGTGAATTCGAAACCCTAATCCTGTTAATTAGGGATTTCAAAATCCATATCCCCAACTCCAAATAAAATTAGCGATTTTGGATTTCGATCACCAATCAGGATGATTAGGGGACTTTAGATCTAAAACCCCAAATCCGGTATTAATTAGGGATTTTGAATTAAAACCCATGATCTAGTTATAAATTTGAGATTTTAAATTCGAATGCCTAAATCCAGATTACAATTAGGGTTTACTAATCACAATTAGGGATTTCAGATTCCTGATTTCAAAACTCATATTCAAATCCGATAATCCCAAATTGGGATTTTATATACCCTTACCTGTATTTCTGGGTGATAGTCATGAAGACCATAGCCGGTGTTGAGGGTCAAATATTACATATTAGACCCCAGTAATCACCTTATTTTACGAACATGATACTGTTTAACGGCCCATTTTAATCATGTTTATGTTGCAAGGTGGATTTATAAGCGTGGACTGAAAAAGATGCTAAATGCATGGAATTAACGCTCTAGAATTACCAAGGTAAGGGATGGACTCTAGGGGACTGAGATCGAAGAATTTACATGCCAGAGATCTAATAAAATTACGTCATTCACGTTAAACGGGCTTGAAAATCGTCTAGAATGCAAGATCATAGGGTTCCCACCATCCGTTTGGCTCGAAACTATATACATAGCCTAAGGACTATAAATTAACTGTACATACCAAATTTCAGCCATTGGATCACTGAGGGAGTGGCCCAACGGACAGATTAGTCCTTAAAATCTAGATTCTGGGCCCACTTGCAATCTGGATATGCCTCAATTTTGGTCCCAACTGTTAAAAAGATATGAGGAAAGAGATGGACTGTAACGTCTCGTACTTTGCAGTACCCAGGTGTTATCGTGGAGATCTAATTTAGTAACGTAAACCTAGTTCATTTAACATTCACCTTCATAAGGCTAAACCTAACTATGCATCTTGGGCTGTGAAGCATGAATCAATGGGACCACGGCATCTTGTCCCTTGACACGTGGCTTGGTCACACTAATAGAGCTCCCTAGAGATCTTTCACCATCATTAGTTCCGCAACGTTTCAATGATCAATCTAATAATTAGCTTTCTTAAATCAACCATCGGATTATAAAATCAACCATAAACCTTTAGAGTAGTGTGTGTACATGGCTTGATTTGGAACTATTCAAATCAGTTATGACTTCGATTAAAGGCAGATCCTACAAGAAAAACTAAATAGATAAATAAACAAAATAAGTATTTAGGAATACACGTATAATAGTGATGCATACGGTAAGTACTATAATAATATGAATAATATCATTGGAAGGAATTTACCAATGGAGTCATCAACACAGAGAAATGGATTAATATCATTGGAATTGGATTAATCAGAATCGTCCCTGTGGGCCCCACAGTCGTTTCGCGTGTGCACCACAAGGTGTACACTGGCATTGCACTGGGCAACAAACACGGTCAAAGTTGCCTTGACTCGAAAGAATCCGTAAAAGAGAGATTTCTCTCTCAATTTTCTGCCCACTCAAATTCAAATCGGACGACGCCGATTCACTCAAGTTGAGGCCCACCATCATGATCCAATCCATTCATCGCGATCGGGCGACGAATCCGACCAGTACCGTCCATTAGCACGGCCTCATGCACTCGAACAAGGAGTGGCCGATGGGCGGGGGGCGTGTGTCGATCCCTTTTCAAACGAGGGAAGCTAGGCTGCCACGTTGGCGATCCACGTCCGCCCTGTTCCTTGCATCTCAGCCGTCTGCCCAAGCCTCTATCCGCGCCGTCCTCCTGTTGCCAAAAACGGGCAGGCCACCGCCTGCACCAAGGAAAGCAAAGGGGAACACTTCCGATTTGGGAAGGCATCTCTGGCTTGATCTGAGCCTTCCGCTCAAGCCCTGGAAGCCATCCCAACCGCTCACATTAGGGCAGAAACGGCTTCCCAAAATCTTCGTCAGTCCGCACGAGAAAAGAACCGCGGCGGATTAACTCGCGAGATATTGCACTCCAACGAATTTTCAGATGAAAAGTGGGCCCCATACTAATACCATGCCCGATCCGATCCGTCCAGATGGATTGGATGGCCGTTTTAACTGACTAATGCGAAAACATCATTTTAGGGGGCGTCATCTTCCCCGTTAAACCAGAGGACCCACCATCACGGCATGAGCCCCATTTTAAGATCTGAGTTGTTTTTCCAGTAGGCCTTAGTGCGTGAAATCCATCCCCATGATTGGATGGACCCCACATTTAGCGGTCTCTCAAAAACGGCCCTTGCAAGGGACATTTAAAGCTCAACCGTTGGCTGAGATGAGCTAGGGTCTTCTCTCAGCTATAAAAAGCCGTTACTGTGTCTTGGGATCCACACCAGAGGGAGAGGGAAGAAAAGAGAGAAGGAAAGGAGAGAGAGAGAGAGAGAGAGAGAGAGAGAGAGAGAGAGAGAGAGAGAGAGAGAGAGAGAGAGAGAGAGAGAGAGCAAATGAAGGAGAAGGAAGGGCGTTAGGTGCAAACTCGGTTCTGTATTGAGTCGACCCAGCCTGTCCAGACTGAGTCGAGCCAGTGCAGGTCAGTGACATCTTTGCAGGGTCGTCTGAATCGAGACAAGTAACTCTATATCCTCCTTAGACCTTGCAACGAGGTGAAAAACGCCCCTCCATTGAGCTGGAAGGAGGCCGAAACCAAACCTTCAACAGACCGTGTCCACGGCTGGAATCGGCCCTCTGATGGGTTTTGATTTGGACTGTGGGCAGGCCTCCAACCTGCGTTGAAACCCGTCCAAAGACTGGGACAAAATTGGCCTTTAAGTGAGTCGTGGGTTGGGCTCAAACCAAGGCTCCAGATGGGCCATGAGCTGGGCTCAAAGATGGCTCTCAGATGGGCCGTGAGAGGAGTGGAACCAGACCTCCTTTGGGTCGAGCAGTCCATGTCCTGGCCTAGGACAGGCAACACATGGTGGAACTGGGTTCAGCCGCACACACACCACTGTGGGCCTCACCTTAGATTCTCGGTGGGCCGCACCTGAGTTGTAGCTCAGTGGGCTGCACCACTCAAGGGCAGCGGGCCCTGTACTTTTCAGTAGGGTGGGCCGCCCCACATAACTATGGGCCTCACCTTAAATCTCTATGGGCCTCACTCAAGGACTGATGTGGGCGTAGAGCTTTTGTAACCACATTTCAGGCCCAGCCCAACAATGTCTAAGGCCATTGGAACCGACCTGAGGAAGGGACAACAATGGGCTACTCAGCTCCAATTCTAAACTTGATATGGGAACCCAATGGCTGGGCCAAGGCAAGGGCCAGCTCAGCCCTTGATTAGGAATGATTTTAGGCCCAAAGCTAAGCCACTTGTTGGACCAAACCTGGTAGGCCTATTCACCCTAAGGGCGTGTTTGGGCGTTGGGATTGGAAGGGATTCGGTGGGATGGGATTCAAAAAACATATTTACCCTGTTGCCATGGGATAAGAATAATTCCATGATTTGTTGGTAATCCGGTGGTACATTGACTGGATATACTAACCATCATTCGAAGTTATTAAGAATAACATACATGTGTTATATTTAGACCGTTCATTTGTTTTGTAACCTCATTTTATGGCATGAGCCTAAACATGAGATAGATCCAAAACTTATATAGCCCCATTGAAGTTTTCAACGGTTAGTATTCAATCCCCATTTCTTTCTATGGTGGGGTCCACCTGAGCTTTAGATTAACCTGATTTTTTGGCCCATGCTCTAAAATAATCTCAAAAAATGGGTGGACGGTGTGGATCTAACATACACATCATAGTGGGACCTACACAACTTGCTAACATTGGGTGAAATTGGCATCAGACCCAATGCAATTCCGTCGACAGCTTTTCCATCCTCCCCAAACATGGAGTGGAATTGGCACGGGACCAGATGCAATTCCGTCCCACCTAATCCCTTCTAATCCCAGTGCCCAAACACGCCCTAATGCTCACCCAAATAAACTCATTCATGGGGCCCTTCAAACCCACACTAAACCCATTTTTATGTATTATTACCACTGTTATTATTAGGATTATTAATGTTAGCAAAGATTAACCATTAGTGGATCGTTCTGCTAAACTGGTTATTATAAACAAATTATAGTTATTAAATAGTAGTATCCTATTTATTATTCTTGAATATTCATTTTGGATGGTCATTGGTGTCACCATAATGACTAACTTGCTACATTAACTAATATTAATTGTAACGCTAATATTAACAATTATTCTCTAATTATTAGATTAACATTGTTACCATTTCCATTGTTAATAGGATTATTAAATATTAGGATGCATGACCATTAGTAAATTATCTATTCTAGTAATAGTTATTATATAAAATAAATTACAATGATATCATTATGAGATGCTAATGCATGGTCTAATCATAAATAGTATATCATAATATTAATTATCATCATAATCATTATTAACTAATATTAACTATAATACTAATGTTAGTAAATATTTTATAATTATTAAATTAACATTTGTAAACTATTACACATCAACTACAATTCAAACCCTAGAGTTAAGGTTACAACTAAGCTCGAAGATAAAATACTAAGCCCTAAAAACAAGTAATCTAAACCCCAGTATATATCGGTCTTGACCATAGATGCTTGGTAGGACATTGATCTCACGTACAACTTCACAATTCATGGTAGGATTTAAGCCCTAAAAACAAGCTCTAAGATAACGCACTTCCTAGCAACGTTAGTTGGCGATTCAAAACATCAGGTGATGATTCTTCCCCTTGAGCTTTTTATTTTCCTATTAGCTTAAGTTATAATTTTTATTTCAATTTATAATTGATATCTCCATTTCATGGTCATATGGGTTAATTATTGAAATTGAATTGCTACATTGCATGCTAAATATTATCCTGTATATTTATTCATGCTGGTGGGTTATTTGTGGATTGTTTATGGAACTTAAACTGGTACATTAGTGGGAAACCCCCACTTATAAATGTACACCCATACTTGGGATGTAACTCGATCGACGGTGATTGCAATGAACCTTCGATCTAGTGGTTATTGAGTGGTGGTATAGATGGATCATTAATGTGGGCCTACCATCTAGGGTTGTTGTGTCCAATGGTTTTTAAGGATGGTATTTTGTCGCATGGTTTTGATACTTGCCCTATGTGGCCTACTTTGATATCGCCCTATGTGGCTTTGTTCTAGTATTTATGGGTTCGATATTTTATACTGTGCAACCATGTAATGGTAAGCCCCACATTGTAATATGATTGGCCACTAGTCGATGGGGTTCCATTAAACATCCTAAGGTGGTAATCTCATGAGCCGGGGATGGTGGTCATGGGATACTATGCCTGAGTTGTCGGCCTACGCTGGGCTCTGAGCTCCCCGTAGTGACCTTTGAGCTTATTAAACCTACTGGTTGTAATTAGACTAATAACGGGTTGGCTAATCATACATACATGGCATAGACCAGCATCTATTGCTATCATATGTGATGTATGTATTTGCCTGTCTGAATGTTTTTGTAAGTGCTATGGTTTTATGCTCATTTGGTTGTCAAATTTTGTGGTGCCAAAACATCAATCTATGTCTCGTGTAGCTCATTGGTATATATGATCAAGACATTGCATCACCGCTCTAAACACTTTGCTTCAAGTCAAGAACGAAGAATTACTTCAATCAATTTCAAGAAATGCAAGTACAAGCTACAAAAAAGTGATCTTGTTCAAGACCTAAGTCAAGTGAAATTCAAGCTACAGGAAGTGCAACTCAAGATTAAGTGTAATATAAGCCCTAGAAGATCTCAAGCTCAATGTTACATCAAGAATAGAGATCTCAAGCTTCACAATTTTCCAAGGTCATCTATCATCTGAAGAAATGGTATTTCAATGTCCATACTTCATGTTCCAAGTATGAAAGACCATAGATTGACCTTAGGGTAGGTCATTTTGAATACATAATTCAAATTGAATCACTTTATAAGTATTTGGTCTGTTCTAAGACTAGTCTTGGACCTTGTTCGACTAGTCCTAACACTGGCTCGATCAGTCCTAGAAAATTCAGGACCAGTCCTAAGTTTGTTGCAATTGTTCAGAATTTTCTGTTCATCTACGACTAGTCCTGGACTCTGTTCAATCGGTCGTGTGAACAGTGTCAACTAGTCATTCGACCAATCCTAGTTCTTTGACTCAAACTATAGCAACCAATCTTTGAGTCCTACGACCAGTCGTAGACACCCTACGACCGGTCGTGTAACTGTCTGATTCAATCCCGCTTAAAAATTTAAAAATTCGTTTCATCTACGACCAGTCGAAGGGTTCCCAAGACTAGTCGTAGACGTGATGTTTACATCTATAAATAGACGACGAATTTCAGAGTTTGATAATTCAATTCAAGGAAAATTAAGGCATCACTCTGAGATAAGTTTGTGTTTATTTTAAGCTACATTGTTCATATTTAAAATTATCTTTTATTAGCTTATTTAATTTGATTTGGTTTCTATATTCCAATCTAAATTGAAAAGAGGAATTGTTGTATTCCTTCTTCTTGGAATCAAAATCAAATATAGCTAGCCCAACTGGTTTGATTTAAAATCAATTAGAACTTAGAACCATTTTAAAGTGAGTATTGGACATTGAACTTCTACATTTGAACTTCTACTCCGATTGGTTCTTCTGGGCTGCTACAAAGGAGAAATCCAAGTATTTTACATTTATTGTAAATTCCATTATTTTGATTTTGCTTGAGGTTAAGCCAGAAAAATTTCATTGTGTTGGTTATCTGAGGAGAGCCAGAAAACTCAGAAAGTGGAGTTTTTGGATTGTGTAAGCCCGAGTTAAAAAGACACAATTGTGATGGTTTTAGGTGAACCTGTGAAACCTATTTTGATAGTAAATGCTGATATCCCCTGTGTGAGGATATTATGAGTGGAGTAGCTGTGTGGCTATTGTTTAACAGTTAGTGTACACACAAGCAAACCACTATAATTTCTTGTGTCTTATGGTTTAAATGTTCGTTTAATTTTTCATATCTTTTATCATTCAGAATTGTGGAATGTTTGTGTGGATGTGAATGTTGTAATATTTACATTTTAAGTATAGTAGGGAATGTTGTAATAATTTAGATTTAAATTTTTGTAATTTATTTCAATTCATTGCTATTTATTTATTCCTTTTTTGTTTGAGTTCTTAATACAAAGACCGTTCTAGAAGTAAGGTTGTCCTGCCATAAACCCTTGATTTTTATGGTGTAAGGTTGTCCTTAGAATAACATTTGTATCAACCTCTCAATTCTTGATTATTGAGGTTGCTTTTCATTTTCAGCATTGTGAATTGATTTCTTTTAATTGGTTATCATATTCTTTTATTCCACTCTTAAAGCTTAAATTTGGCATAGTCCTATTCACCCGCCCCTCCCCCCTCTAGGACATATAACTTGGCCTTTTCAAGTGGTATCAAAGACTAATAGCTCGTTTTTAATTCTTTATTCTTGGATTCATTTCCTAAACTAACGATCTAAGCTATATATAAGATGTCAAATTTTGATAGCCTTTCAGTCATTAGGCCTCCACCATTTGATGGCTCCAACTATGCCTATTGGAAAGCCAGGATGAGAATTTTCTTCAAATCAATGGATGAGAGTGTGTGGCAAGCCACAATAACTGAATGGATCCCACCTACCACTGAAGTGACTAGTATTGATAGTTCAAAATCGATGAGAGTAACATCGTATTTCTCATAGACCACTCTTCAGAAAAATTATAGTGCCAATGTAAAAGCACTAAATGCAATCACTTGCGCACTATCACAGGATGAGTTCAAAAGTATTATATCCTGTGATACTGCAAAGCAAGCTTGGGATATTTTAGAAATGACACACGAGGGTACATCAATTGTCAAGAAATCTAAAGTCCAACTCCTCACAACTAAATTTCAGGAAATTCATATGGAAGAAAATGAAATGTTTATGGACTTTTATACAAGATTGAATGACATTGTAAATTCTATGTGGGGTCTTGGCGATAAAATCCCAAAAAGTAAAGTGTGTGCAAAGATATTACGCTCACTTCCTGAACGGTTCAACTCTAAGGTAACCGCGATCCAGGAACTTCGTGATACGGACAATATGAAGGTAGAAGAACTAGTTGGGTCTTTTACAAACCTATAAGTTAAACTTTAAAGCTCCTAAAGGTAAATCTATCGCTCTTAAATCTTCTAAATATATTTCTCAAGAAAATTCTGATTTAGAAAATTCTGAAGACGATATGGCGCTTTTAGCAAAAAAGTTTTACAAGATCTTCAAAAGTAAAAAGAGGGTTGATTTTCAAAAATCAAATGATAAGAAAAGATCTAAAACTAAAACCTGTAAATCTTTAAAAGATAGTCAATGTTACAACTGCCAAGAATATGGGCATTTGGAAAACAAGTGTCCTAAAATGGACAAACCCAAAAAGAAAAGCATGTTGGCTACTTGGGATGAATCCTCTGATTCTGAAGCTACTTCTAAGTCAGAAGATTCTGAAAATGAGTCGGGCAATGAAGTTAACGCCCTTATGAGTCTAGCCAAGTTCACTTTTTTAGATAACAATGATTCAACAAGTAAAGAAAATCCGAATAGTGACTGGGAAAATGAAGATTATCTTCAAAATGCCTACAATGCCTTATACAAGGAAAGTTGTAAAATTACTGTCAAACTTAAACTACAAAAAGAAAAATTTTCAAAGCTTAAAGAAAATTTTGAGTCTCTTGTTTTAGAAAAATCCTATATTTTAGATTGTTTTGAAAAGACTAAATGTGATTTAGAATTTAAAACCTCCTTGATTGAAAAACTTAAATCTGAAAATGATAAACTTAAGCTTGAAAACTCTTCACTTTTGAGTTTAAAGGATACATGGAGGTATGTCCAAGGAGATCTAAAGTTTGAAAAACTTCTATCCGGATCTAGAAAATGTGGCAACAGATCTGGGTTGGGCTATGATAAGAATATACCTTCTAAACAGAAGAATACTCCTCCTAAGTTTGTGAAAGGAGAAACCTCTAATTCAAAAGGAAAAAGTATTAATCAAAGTTTTTCTAAAAATGCTAAAACTTTTCAAAAACCTAAAAGTAATTATGTTAACTATAAAACTCAAAACCAAAACCCTTTAACTGAAAAAATAGTTGATTTGCTTAAAGAGCTCTTAAAATCTAACTCAGTGGGTCACTCGTACATCAATTACAAATACAAGAAGACTAACTATACTCTTAAACCCAAAACAGTTATGAAATGGGTTCCTAAGGTTACTTGCTTGGTTGCCCACACTTCTTTCAAAGCTATAAACCATTCAAAGTGGTACCTTGATAGTGAGTGCTCCACGCATATGACAGGCGACAAGGCTTTATTTACCAATCTTAGTGATACGATTGATGGGTCAGTCACATTTGGTGATGGTAGGAACTGCAAGATTATTGGCCAAGGTACGGTTCAACTCTATAACCTTCCCTTATTTAAGAATGTTTTATATATTGAGGGACTAAAACATAACCTGTTAAGCTAGCATATCTGAAATATGTGATAACAATCATAGTATAAGATTTTCTAACCAAGGTTGTGAAATTCTAAATAATAAGGGTTCAGTAATATTAATTGGTCGCAGAACTTCTGAAAACTGCTATATTGTTGGTGAATCCAGCTCATCTAGTTAAACGTGTTACATGGTCCACACCGATGAGACTGATTTGTGGCATAAACTTCTTGGACATGTACACTACCGTAATTTGTATAGACTGATCAAAAGAGAACTAATAACAGGTCTACCTAAAATACAGAAAGTAGACAAAATATGTGGCGAATGCCAGATTGGCGAACAAACAGGGAGCTCTCACAAAAAGGTGAAATCTAATGCCACAACGAGACCACTCGAGCTTCTCCATATGGATCTTATATGACCAACTAGGATGCAGAGTCGAGGTGGAAAAAAATACATTCTGGTGATCGTGGATGATTATACCAGATTTACATGGGTAGCCTTCTTAAGGGAGAAATCAGAAACCCTTGATGAAGTAAAAAGAGTGCTCAAACGGATTCAAACTGAAAAAGGTTCTCAAGTCAGTAAAATCCATAGTAATCATGGATCTGAATTTGAGAATAACAGTTTTGAGAAATTCTGTAGCGATCAGGGAATATCGCATGAATTCTCTGCTCCCAAAACACCACAACAAAATGGAATTGTGGAGAGGAAAAATAGAGTGCTTCAAGAAATGGGTAGTGTCGATAAGACGCTCTTTGTTAAGAAACATAACGATGATATCTTAATGGTTCAAATCTATGTTGTCACACCCCAAACTCGGAAACCGGGCTCATAAAATTTTCGATCGCTGAATCTGGCGCCGATAGCCTCCGTAGTACCCCATTCTCGCCTCCCGGCACCTATACACCAGGTTCCGATCCCGGGATGCTACAAAGAGGATTTCAAATCATCAGTTCAATTATAATGAGCATAACCAAAAGCATAACCCACGAACAATAACCACAAGAACACCATCACAAAATCCACTATGATCAAAAACTTTAAGTATAATGCGCCTGAAGGAAAATACAAGATAGTGCGAATAACAAAACTCCAAAGGCTCGACCACACACTCCTGCTGCTGCTATGCTATGGCTGCGACCTGGCGTCACCTGTACGCATCAATCGTGCATAAGCTTATAGAAAGCTTAGAGGGTGGTGTAAGTGTGTGCGCAATATAAGCGTGCTCAGAATGTAAGATCAGAGTAATGCGGAATCATGGTGATGAGTACATAAATGCAATCCACTGTACCAAGGCCATGCGATACAGAATGCAAGTCAAGCATGTCAATCCTCATCCACATATCAATGCAGCTCCTCACTAGAGTATCAAATCAGTGCGGTTCTCAGTATGAATAATCACTGGGGTCAAGTACACTCTACGCCAGCTTGCCGCCCCTATCCGGACACACAACTGGGAGGGTGGAAGAGACTTCACTATCCGCCTGCCAATATCGGGCCCGGCTCATCGATAGCGGACCGGTTCCTCAAGCTGGTCAAACTCAACCTAGAAATTGCCCCCTCACTCAGGCGGGTAAGGTCACACCCCTTTCCAACCGACCACGACATAGTGGGAGACGCGGCCTACTGGTATACGGCCCTCGCACGCTCGTGTATCCACTCGGTCTCGACGTTGGAGTCATCCCCTGGTACCATCGGATTTAGGAATTTTCACCCAGGAACATCTATGATGCCCGTATGTTAGAACCAAATATTTTTGGTATCCAATCCCGCTATCCACGATGTGTCTGTGGAGGCTATGACCTTAATGTCGCTAGGGCATACAGTAACTACAATCACACAAATGCAAGTGCATGAGTCACACTATCAGTCATGCAACAGTCCTGCGTGTACCATGCACTTATATGGGGCAACTCCGCCTATTAGGGAGCCCATAAGCAGTCCACCCGAAGGCATATGCTATGATCGGTCACTCCTCACATCAGACATACATATGATGCGAATGATCATGAATCATGGATCTATACTAAACATGTATAAAGAGATAAGCTCTGTGTATAACGGAGATGGGCCTAGACGGCCTACTTACCACAAGTATGGGCCTATCAGTGGGCCTTAGGGAGAGTTATAATACGGACATTTAACCAACATTATCCATTCAATGTGGACGTCAAACTAGCATTGCTCCTAAGGCGTGGCCCGTTATGAATTTCAATACATATACTATAGTGGAGTCACACTACAAGGGACATTATGTATGTCTTATTAGGCCTCAACCCATGGGCCTCTAATACATCAAATGGCCTCATACATGGGTCTCACATATACATATCAAGGTGGGCCTCAATGACGGGCCGCAAATGCATCAACATGGGCCTAGTCACATGGGCCTTGCATACATCACGATGGGCCTCATAATATGGGCCCTAAACAAACCAAAGTGGGCCTTAACAAGGGCCACCAATACATCAAGGTGGGCCTCAACAGACCACCCATAAACACACCAAGATGGGCCTTATCACACAGCCTTAAAATATTTTCCAAATTGATTGGACGGTTGGATGAAACATATGCATCATGGTAGGGCCCACACTAATGGAGGGTGTGGATCACAATATATACTTAAGTGGGTCCCAAGTGGGGCCTACCATAATGTTTATTTTCCACCCAACCTAGGGCCTAACATAAGGTTTATTTCCCACACAACCTAGGGCCCAACCTAAGGTTTATTTTCCACCCAACTGATCATAAGGCCACGTGGACCTTGGGTAGGGCCCACTGTAATATTTATTGCAATCCAACCTATTCATAAGGTCACGTGGACCTTGGGTAGGGCCCACTGTGATGTTTGTTTGCCATCCAAACTGTTCACGGGTCACGTGGACCATGGGCCCACGATAATGTTTATTGTCACCCAACTGTTGATAAAGTCACGTGGACTGGGGGGGCCTACTAGAATGTGGTCCCCAAATCCAGTCCACCCATTATGTGTGTCCCATTGGACTGATGGTTCAGACCAAGTTTCAGTCGCATCCAAAATTCAAGTAGGCCCCACCGAGTAATTTTATATGTTTAGGCATGTCCTCACATGATTTTAGATGGTATGGCCCACCTGAGTTCCATATACGGCTGATTTTTGGGTGGACCGTAGCCAGGAGGATGGCTCACTAAATGCACGATGTTGATGTTTAAAACGCATCACGTGGGGCCGTGAGCCCCAGCCCGTCCGCCCGTTCATCAGTCGCAGGCAGCACCTGCTACATACTAACAGCGGCAGCACTGCTGCTGCATTGTTATTATATTTTATTATTATTATTATTATTTTTTTTAAAAACCGTTTTCTCACGGTTTTTCACAGGTGGGGCCCTCATCAGAAAAATCCGCCCCGCTCATTGACTTCCATATCCCAAGACCACCAAACACGCCCGATATGTAGCATATTTTTGACGAATAAAAACATCAAAGTGGGTTTTAACGGTAAACATTACTATTTCCCATGGTATGGCCCGCTTGATTATCAGATTGATCTCAACCTCCGGCTCAACGCCTAAAATGATCTAAGGAAGAGGATGGACGGCTTGGATTTGACTTATACATCAAGGTGGGGCCTGCATGAGTGGCCCACCACTTCTTTCTCTTTTTTTTTGAAAGTACACACCCATGCCAGTATACACATTCCATGACAGCCTCGCCCGTCCAGCGTCCAGGGACGCTGGACGACATGGATAGACACATGCATTGTGGTGGGTCTCACATGGACGTGGCCCACCAACTATATATATATATATATATTCCCACTGGATGGTGGATTTTTGCCTAAAATGTGGTGGGCCACACCATTGATGAATGAAATGGATTTAACATGATTTGGTGGGGCCCACTTCATTCTAGGGAGGGGAGAGAGAGAGAGAGAGAGAGAGAGAGAGAGAGAGAGAGAGAGAGAGAGAGAGAGAGAGGAGGGACCCCGCCATTATGGGCCCTCCATTGATACAACACATACATCAAGTGAGTCCCACAACAAGTGGCCCTTAAAATTAAAAACAATGGTAGATCACCCACCTTATCTTCCTTCTTCTTGGTCCCTTAGACTCCAATGCTCCTTAGCTTGCCTTTTGATGGAGGTTGATAGGAGATTGATGGTGTGGATGAGAGATGAGAGGGTGGGCCACACTTGTGGTTTGGGAGAGAGGGAGGTTGGACGTGTGAAGCTTGAGTTGCTTGGGAGATTTGAGAAATGAGGGAGAGAGAGTAAGATGATGGGAGGGATATGGATGGGTGAGGTGTGATGGGTGATGGGTGATGTAAGGAGAGGTATGGGTTGGGTTGAAATTTTGGAAAAAGAGGAATAGGTGAAAAGAGAGAGTTGACTTTATGGAGAAAGAGGGATGGGTTGTTGTACTTGGATAAGGTGTGACTTGACTTGTACTTGACATGAGTGATTGATTGATTGATGAGACATTTCGTAGAGATTCCCTCGAAATCCGCAACGCGCGGTGTTTTCTTTAGAATGAACGCAGGCCCACATCTCCTAGCATGGGTATCAGTTCGATGCGCAAGTCACGGCATTGGAACCGTGGCGACGACGCGGTCGCTATGATACAAGTTTCGGTTCGAACCGACTTTGGTATGTGGGACTTGGTTTAGGATCGCGCGCAATCGTCGGATACGGTGCGAAGGTTGCCGAAATTTGACCGGAAGAACTGCGGAAGCTAATGGAACGGTACGGACTAGGATACGAGTCTTATATATGTTGATGATATTATTTATGGATCAACATGTACTAACATGACTGTTGAGTTTGTAGATTTAATAAAATCTAAGTTCAAAATGAGCATGGTTGGGGAATTAAATTATTTCATAGGGTTGCAAGTAAAACAACAACATGATGGTATTTTTATTTCTCAAACCAAGTATGCCTTGAACTTGATTAAAAGGTTCGAATTTGAGAATGGTAAGAATTTTGATACTCCTATGAGTACAACTTTAAGACTCTTAAAGGACTCTACAAGTAAAAATGTGGACCCTAAACTGTATAGAAGTATGATTGGTAGTCTAATTTATTTAACTGCTAGTAGACCTGATATTACTTTAAGTGTTGGTATTTGCGCTAGATATTAGTTTAATCCTAAAAAGTCACATCTAATTGCGGTTAAGCGGATTATGAGATATGTCGTAAGTACTGCTAAATTGGGTCTCTGGTATCCATATGATACTAGTGTTCAATTGGCTAGATACTTTAATGCTAATTGGGCTGGTAATATCGATAATAGGAAATCAACCAGTGGTGGTTGTTTTTATATTGAAAATTGTTTAGTTTCTTGGTTTAGCAAGAAACAAAGTTCTATATCGCTCTCAACTGCTGAGGCTGAATACATTGTAGCAGGAAATGCATGTACTCAGCTTGTTTAGATAAAACGTATGTTAAACGATTATGGAATTGCACAGGAATCAATGATAATATATTGTGATAATTTCAGTGCAATAAATATTTTAAAAAATCCAATCCAACATTCACGTACCAAGCACATTGACATCAGGTATCATTATATTCGTGAATTAGTGGAAGAAAAGATAATATCTTTGGAATACATTCCGACTGAGACTCGACTTGCTTACATTTTCACTAAACCCCTCGACAAAAGCAGATTTAATAAATTAAAATTTGATCTTGGTATGTGCATTCAAAATTGATTATTCATGCATGTATGTATCATAGTGTATATATTTGATAATTTGTGTTTAAAATTTAAATTTTCATGAAAAATGCATGTTTTTTCCTATACACGACCAGTCATGGATGTGCTTGATCGGTTGTGGTATGACCGGTCAAGGACAGCTCAAGACCGGTCGTGGAGCGCATTGGGTCTTTTAAAATTTAGGAAAATATCTCATCTTCCTCATTTCCTATTCTCTCTCCAACGAGCCGACGCCCGACCAGTCGAAGCCACCAACCTAGATATTCAAGGTTAGTGCATCATTTGTGTTTTTCTTGTAGATTCTAGTCTATACCACTTCATTTTATCTCTTGGAGTAATCTATTTGATCTTTCATTACAATTTTGGAATTTTCTTTTGAAAAATCTGATCTAACAAAACCCCACTCTAGATCCTTTACATCTTCTTATTTCCTTAACTTTCTCGTTACAAATGGACTCTAGAGGAAAAAAGAAAAACAACATGTGGTGCTTCCTCTTCTAGGTCGAATTTAACTCGGCGCCATCTTCGGTCTCCTGAAGATGATCCCTCATATGTGCGGAATTTGCGTATGCATAATGTCATTGTTGAACGTCTTGTTGATCTTATTCATATTGCTCATTTTGGTATCCTACATCTACTCCAAGCTGTAGGATGGGATAACATCTTACATTGGGGTGGGCCTGCATTCCAATCTATTGCACAGGCCATGTTTGCATGTCTTTCTGACTTTTCTTCTGAGAATTTATCTTTTAAGATTGATCCTAAAGAAGGGTCATTTGATGTAGATCGTCATTTGATATCTGGTCTAATGGATATTTCTATTAATGATGAGGGTATTCTTATTCATACTTTAACTGAAAAACCCTCTGAATCAGAGAAACGTATGCTAACGAGAGATCTTTGTAATTTAAATGTGCAATGGACTCATAAAGGGAATGCGCTCCCCGCAAGGTATTTGTTACCCAGATACAGGGTCCTTCATAGAATATTTATCTCAAATCTGTATTTGCGTTCTGGTAATAAAAAAGAGCTAACGTCTTTTATGGTTCGAGTCTTGCATTCTATCATTTCCGGTACTAAATTTTATCTGCTTTCCTTGATATGTAATTCCATTATTCAGTTTCGTCTCCATTTAGGTCATAGTGATATTCCATTTGCCTATCTTATGACTATTTTAGCTAATCATATACTAGTAGCTATGCCTGTTGGGATTGGCTCCTGGCCAAGTGGATATTGGTGGAAGTGGAGTTGAAGCTGGGAATGAAGAAGATGCTGGTGATCTTCCTCCTGATGACATTAACATGAATGACATTTTTGATGAGATAAAATCTGACTCTGAAAATGATCCTGATTATGTGCCATCTGAGTTTGATGCTTGCTTACGTGCTCTGGAAGAGAAGGTAGAAAATATGAATGTTGGCCACGATTTAAGGTTTAAATATATACGTAAGTATCTCAGGCGTATAAACAAGGGCCTTCATCAACTTGATCCTTCTATTCCTACTCCTTTAGAATCTAATTAAGTGATTATATTGGTCTGTATTAACTTTATTACTTTTTACTTTTGGTGTTGTATGAACCTTAAGTTTCTGTTTGAACTAGCTTATGTTGTGTGGACTTTTTAACTTGCTTATATCTTGACTAGTCATACATTTCTTACTCTCCTGCTAATTATCCTTTTGATTTCTTTCTTTGTTATATTGTGACAAAAAGGGGGAGAAGATTTCAAGTATTGATTGGAATGGAATATGTATTGAAGGGTAGTAGCATTAAACTTTTTATATGTGTGCTACTCAGGGGGAGTAAATAAGTAAGGAAGAATTTATGCTAGTTAATGACAACTGGTGCATGATTCTTTAACCAGGCTGTAACTGGTTCTCTTATACAACTAGTGCATGATTCTTTAATCAAACTGGTGCATGATTCTTTATTGAGCATGCTGTGCTTCTCTTATTTTTATTAGAGTGTGTTTTGTCACAAATTTGACAAAGGGGGAGATTGTAAGTGCTATGGTTTTATGCTCCTTTGGTTATCAAATTTTATGGTGCAAAAACATCAATCTATGTCTTGTGTAGCTTATTGGTATATATGATCAAGACATTGCATCACTGCTCTAAACACTTTGCTTCAAGTCAAGAACGAATAATTATTTCAATCAATTTCAAGAAATGCAAGTACAAGCTTCAAAGAAGTGATCTTGTTCAAGACTCAAGTCAAGTGAAATTCAAGCTATAGGAAGTACAACTCAAGATTAAGTGTAATATAAGCCCTAGAAGATCTCAAGCTTAATGTTACATCAAGAATAGAGATCTCAAGCTTCACAATCTTCTAAGGTCATCTATCATCTGAAGAAATGGTATTTCAATGTCCATACATCATGTTTTAGGTATGAAAGACCATAGATTGACCTTAGGGTAGGTCATGTTGAATACATAATTCAAATTGAATCACTTTATAAGTATTTGGTCTGTTCTAAGACTAGTCCTGGACCTTGTTCGACTAGTCATAGCACTAGCTCGACCAATCCTAGAAAATTCAGGACCAGTCCTAAGTTTGTTGTAATTGTTCAGAATTTTCTATTCATCTACGACTAGTCCTGGACTCTATTCGACCGGTTGTGTGAATAGTGTCGACTAGTCATTCGACCAGTCCTAGTTCTTCAACTCAAACTACAGCAACCAATCTTTGAGTCCTACGACCAGTCATGGGTATTCTACGACCAGTCGTAGAGGTCCTACGACCAGTCGTAGACACTGACTGGTCGTATAGCTGTCTGATTCAATCCCCATTAAAAATTCAAAAATCTGTTTTATCTACGACCAGTCGAAGGGTTCCCAAGACCAGTCGTAGACGTGATTTTTGCATTTATAAATAGACGACGAATTTCAAAGTTTGATAATTCAATTCAAGGAAAATCAAGGCATCACTCTGAGATAAGTTTGTGTTTATTTTAAGCTACATTGTGCATATTTAAAATTCTCTTTTGTTAGCTTATTTAATTTGATTTTGTTTCCATATTCTAATCTAAATTGAAAAGAGGAATTGTTGTATCCCTTCTTCTTGGAATCAAAATCAAATATAGCTAGCCCAACTGGTTTAATTTAAAATCGATTAGAACCTAGAACCATTTCAAAGTGAGTATTGGACATTGAACTTCTACATTTGAACTTCTACTCCAATTGGTTCTTCTGGGCTGCTACAAATGAGAAATCCAGGTATTTTACATTTATTGTAAATTCCATTATTTTGGTTTTGCTTGAGGTTAAGCCAGAAAAATCTAATTGTGTTGGTTACTGAGGAGAGCCAGAAAACTCAGAAAGTGGGGTTTTTGAATTGTGTAAGCCCAAGTTAAAAAGACACAATTATGAAGGTTTTAGGTGAACCTGTGAAACCTATTTTGATAGTGAATGCCGATATCCCCTGTGTGAGGATATTAGGAGTGGAGTAGCTGTGTGGCTGTTGTTTAACAGTTGGTGTACACACAGGCGAACCACTATAATTTCTTGTGTCTTGTGGTTTGAATGTTCGTTTAATTTTTTCTATCTTTTATCATTCAGAATTATGGAATATTTGTGTGGATGTGAATGTTGTAATATTTACATTTCAAGTACAGTGGGGAATGTTGTAATAATTTAGATTTAAATTCTTGCAATTTATTTCAATTCATTGCTATTTATTCATTCCTTTTATGTTTGAGTTCTTGATACAAAGACTGTTCTAGAAATAAGGTTGTCCTGCCATAAACCCTTGGTTTTTATGGTGTAAGGTTGTCCTTAGAATAGCATTTGTATCAACCTCTCAATTCTTGATTATTGAGGTTGCTTTTCATTTTCAGTATTGTGAATTGATTTCTTTTAATTGGCCATTATATTCTTTTATTCCGCTGTTAAAGCTTAAATTTGGCATAGTCTTATTCATCCCCCCTTTAGGACATATAACTTGGCCTTTTTAGTTTTTTGGGGGGCACAGACCGTCTGGATGTTTTACCTGGGTCGATGATTGCATGGGTAACGAGCCCACTGTCCGCATGGATGAGCATCCCCGGGGCGATGATTGCATTCACGCATCCATACACATAAAAAGACTTGCATCATGTATTGTTTTGTATGCTTTGTTTTATAACTAAGCTTACCTAATGTGGCGGTGTGTAATCTTGAGGGGAGTTCACACTGAGTTGGCCACTCATCCATTAAATAAATATAACCGTACAGGTAGCACAGGTGACTTAAGTGATTTTCAGGTTCAAGTGCCAAAGTTGCATGATTGTATCTGCCTTGAGAAGTTGAGGGGTCTTATGGCTCCAAATTTACTGGCATTTTACTATTTCTCATGTATTAGATCATATAATTCTTGTATTTGTTAATTTTGGAGACATTGGTTTATATAAGTCATTATGGGCAACCTCTTGCATATATTAAATGAAATTTGAAAATTTTCCTTTATGCTTACTTGTCCATTCTACGCTCATCTGCTTAATCTGATGAAAGAAAAAAATATACTCAAATTTGACCATCTTTTAAGGTTAACACTCAGGTTTTTGGGAAATGAGTTATATACTTGGGTCCTGAAAAGTCGGGGCGTTACATGGACGGAGCGGATTTCTCACACACATCACAGTGGACCCCACATGTACATTTGGGAGTACGTAGTGTTCGTAAAAACGGATGTCGTGATCGTTAGTGGGCCACCATCATGGTCCCCAGACTCGATCTGAACCATCCACTCACCCCATGGAGTGTCCACGACTATAGCCATGGTGTGTTTTTACCCAGTCGTTAAACGCAGGATGGACGGCGGAATAAAAGATCGTGTGGGCCACACCGATTTCACTCCAAAAACACTCCTTCCCGGATGGTTTTTCGTCCTGAAACCAATGGACGAAGTGGATTTTCCACTTGGCTTCAATAAATGGACCAACGTCCGAAACAGAGTCGACTTGCGGCTACTCTGTTTTGCAACAGGGAGCTGCGGCTGGATCTGTCGATCCAGGTGGGCCACGACAGCTGGCCGATGAAAAGATCCAATCCATCCATTATATTTGCCGTCCAAAAATGTCCCAGGTGACGTGAATTTTTGGGAAATAAAGCAAGGAAAGCTGAAGGTTCACGTCTATTTTCTTAGCTGCGTAAACAGATTTACGCAGACAGTTTCTTGGCTATGCAAGGAAGCACCGCCTTTGGCACACATAACCGACTTTGGTTGCCTATAAAAGAGATAGAGAGAAGGCTGTAGAGGATGATCTTAGAGACGATGGATACAAGGCAGGAACGTGGAGTAGAGAGAGAGAGAAAGAGTGGAGGCTGGCCGGCTCCATTCTTCCTTAATTTTCTTGGTTTTCTTTCTTTTTCTTTAAGATACTCAGCCTAATCATGTCTATGTTAGGCTAAGCCTCTTAGCTAGGGCTAAGAGGTGAAGCTTGTAGCGTGATGGGGAGACTTTTTGCTTGTGCCTTTTATTTAGACTGAACTGATGTTGATTTTGGTTTAATTAAGGGAATAATTTTAGTTTTTAATGGTCTGTTGTGACTAAAATTACAATGGGTCTGCGATGGCTTTGAGCATGTTCCTTTCCTTTTCTTGATTATGACGTCAGGAAGCCCTGTTGTTCACTATCGTCTCCTGGGTATGGTCGGATGACGGTACCCTTCCTAACTTTTAATCCTCTGATTGGTTGTTAATTAGTTTAATTCTGTTGTTTACTTTGTCTCCTAGGCATAGTTTGGTGATGGAATCCATTCTAATTCATATACCTTTCATCTCTTGAAAACTATATCAAAGGAAGTTCAGTTTGATTTTCATGGTTACACCCTTCAACTGGATGAAGATGGGACTCTAAGTCTAGTTGAGTTCTTGAAGCAGGCATAAGATCTCCTTGATCTCTACAAGTGGATCCTCTGAATCCCTAGTTTCCTACCATTGATCTCTCTAAATTTAGATAAATATTTCACCATTACTCCTTAAATTTATTTGATTTAGATTTTGTCTTAGTCTAGTTCTAGTTCTACTTAGTTTCAGATAACGTACAGGTATTAGTCCCTTGGGATTCGACCTCGGTCTCACCGAGTTTATTACTACATCACAACCCTATACTTGGGGAGTGAACAGCCGGCATCTCTGATGTTCATCTATGCATCTTCATCTCTTGATTCCGACCATATACTTTATCTCCATCACCACCAGCGCCTCCATCTCTCTCTGCGGCACCCATTATCGTCGCAAGGAGATGGTCTCTTGGCAGATGCTAGTGGCATATGAGGATTTTAGTCCACCACCGACGTCCTTTACGTACAGCAACACCGTTGGCCATCTTGCACCATGATCACTACCATCTGATGATGGAGGCGGTCGGACGCTTGTTCATCTGTGGCAGCTAGGATTCCATCTCCCTCTTTTCAGTTGCCGCATGCAATTGGTTGAAAACGACTTGCTTTTTTGCCACTTATTTTAGGTTGAGAAATGACCTTAGATATATGGTCGGGTCAGCAGACCTGATTTCAATTCATTCGGATCCTGTACCCGAATGTGGGATCCACATTCAATCCCTATATTGGGCCTGATGCTCGTTCAAGAGCCCACTTCTAGTTATGGATCCTCCTAATCTCTGTAATGGGCCTGACACCTATTCAAGGCCCATTACATATACTCTGGGACATTATATTGGGTTTATTTTGTGACGAGTAGGCCTCATCAGTTGATTTGAGCATGGATAGTGGTTGGGCCCATTTCTTTGGAGCAAATGTTTACACATTAAATTCAGATCACGTTAATAAACATTCAGAATATGGGCTAATCCATTCATGTTGTAGATGCCCATGAATGGATCTACACATTTAATTGTTAAAAGTTGATGCTTCCTATCCATCATGTAAACGGTGTAGGCTAGATCTGCTTTACTCATTAGTGATAACCTGGCAATATGGAGTTTTGACCCAGCCCAACTGTAGGCCCACTACCCATCCTTAAAGGTCTTACATAGATCGTTGGATTACAGAGAACGGAACATATTCGTCCGTTTCTGTCCAAAGTTTCTCTATCCTCCAATGATTAATATTGACCATCTTGTGGGCCGTATCAAACTAATTTTAAGTATAATTCATTGAGGCATGATTATAATCGCAATCCTAAGTCTATATTTGTAGTTTTGGACTCGGTTGTGTTAACCACCATAGTGACCTCAATGGATGAAATTTTTTATAAGTACAAACTTGCAACATTGGGATTAAAAAGATTGCATACAATTGCGTTCACATTTTCATGCGTACGGTAACGAAAACACAGATGATTACTGTTTGCCAGTCACGTGAACGGGTGAAGTAAATGTTATAGGTAATGTAAAGCTGAAAGACTCATCTCATCCACAAGTGTTAAGTGTCTCAAATTAACATAATTGACATCACTTAGCTTCATGTTCAAGTGGATCACTTGATGTGATGGTTGGGCCCATCTTCATCTTCGATGATTCAGTTGATGCCTCCCTTAGCAACTAAATCAGCTATCTTTGCCTGATATTTGTTTACATTCATGAAATTGTTTTGTGAAATTATGAACTAACGTGAGTATACATGTATCTATTTTATTTCAGTCTCAATTCTAACTAATCAGAATCAAGTCCCTGCCCTAAATGGATCTAATTACGCTCAATGAAAGAACGCCATTAAAGTTGTACTGGGCTGTCTTCAATTAGATCTGGCCCTGATAACACTAGAACCGCCAGAACCATCTAATCATACTACTGAAGCTAAATACAATCGATGGGTTGCATGGTTTAGATCAAATGATACATTCCTGAAAGTAATTAAGTATTCGATTTCTGAATCTATGAAGGGAGCCATGCCTAAAACAGACAATGCCAAAAATTTCCTGACTGAAATGGGAAAACGATTCAAGAAATCTGATAAATCTGAAGTGGGCATCCTTCTTAATAAATTGACTCACTTATCCCATGATGGAAAAGTCAACATCTGTGAATACATCGTAAAGCAGATCGAGGTTGTTTCTAAGATTCGTGCTCTAGGGCTTATACTCACTGATGATTAATTATGATCAATTGGTTCATTTGATCATGAACAACTTACCTCCCCAATTTGGCACGTTCCTGGTAAACTATAACACTCTGAAGGACATGTGGTCATTGGATGAACTTATCACCCAGTGCGTCCAAGAAGAAGACAGGATCAGGCAGATGGTCAAAGTTCAAAATGTTAATATGGTGATCGCAGGTCATGGGCAAGGGCATGGGAATAAAGGTAAAGGGCAACGGAAATAAGGTTCTAATAATGGATTCTTTGGCCCTCCATTTGGAAACCATGAGAATCAATCTAGAAATGGATCTAAATGCAAACGGGTTAAAGGTAAACCATGCTTCTTTTGCAAAAAGGCGGGTTATCTAAAGAAAGACTGCGACAGTTTTAAGAATTGACTCATAAAGAAGGTAATCATTCTGTTCTTGTCTGTTTTGAATCTAATCTGACCAATGTGTCGGCGGATTCCTGGTGGATAGATTCAGAAACTACTATTCACATATACACTTCTATGCAGGAATTATTACAGGCCAAGCCACTAACTGATGCAGAGCGCTCAATATACGTAGGCAATGGTGTCAAGGTTGACGTGGGGGCAATAAGAGTCTATAAGCTTAATTTAAAATCCGGTCATTTTTTGGATTTAGTAGATACATTTCGTGTGCCATCTATCAGGCGTAATTTAGTTTCAATTTCCTGTTTGGATAAGTTAGGATATTCATTTCACTTTGAAAATAAAAGTTTTAGTATTTACTTTAATTCAATTAAAGTAGGAATCGGCTCTATAGTAAACAACTTATACCAGTTAGACTTGATTGCCTCTCACGTCGATAATATTAATACCCTGCATGGAAAAAAATTGAGATCCAAGCGAAGGCTAGACTATGAGAATTCCTCCATGCTGTGGCCAGGCGACTATGCCATATATCTCGTGAGAGATTAGACAGGCTTGTGCAAGAAGAAATTTACATTCTCTAGACTTTTCTGACTATAAAGTATGCATTGATTGCACAAAAGGGAAACAGACTAGAACGAGAAAGAAAGGTGCAACTAGAAGTGTAGGTCTATTAGAGGTTATACATACAGATATCTGTGGACCATTCCCTAAAGCCTCATGGAGTGGCCACAAATATTTTGTTACCTTTATAGATGACTACTCTTGCTTTGGGTACCCATACCTTATTAATGAGAAATCAAATGCCCTGGATGCTTTTAAAATCTATAAGGCCAAAGTTGGAAAATCAGCTCGATAAAAGAATTAAAGTTGTCAGATCTGATCGTGGTGGTGAATACTATGGCAAATATGATGAATTAGGATGCAATCCAGGGCCATTCGCTAGATACCTATAGGATTGTGGCATTGTCGCTCAGTACACTATGCATGGTACTCCAAAGCAGAATGGTGTGGCCGAGAGACACAATCGCACTCTTATGGATATGGTGCGAAGCATTGTCAGCAACTCGACATTGCCAGAATCTTTGTGGAGTGATGCGATCAAAACCGTATTTCATATACTAAATAGGGTTCCTAGCAAAGCAGTAAGCAAAACTTCTTTTGAGTTGTGGAATGGGAGAAAACTAAGTCTTCGATATCTATATGTTTGAGGTTGTACTGCTGAGGTCAAAATTTATAACTCGCATGAAAAGAAGCTTGATCCTAGAACTGTAAGTTGTTTCTTCATTGGATACCCAGAAAGATCAAAAGGCTATAGATTCTACTGTCCTTTCCACTCTATCAGGATTATTAAGACTGAGAATGTTAGATTCATTGAGGACACTGAAAACAGTGGGAGCACGAACATAAGAAATTTTGTATTTGAGGAACAAAGGACTGTGACTCCAGTAATAGTCGCTTCAAATCACGTGGGTATTACTGATGCAGCCGATTCTACAGTCATTACAGAACACTACGTAGAACCTCATATACAAACCACTAATGAGAAAAATCAAGATCAGACCCAACAAGCTGAACCATTGAGAAGATCTGAAAGAGAGAGAAGGCTTGTAAATCGAGACGATTACATCGTATACTTACAGAAGCATGACTGTGATATAGGGGTAGAAAATGATCATGAATCCTTTACACAAGTCAAATAAAGTGCTGATCCTTCTCGTTGGTTAGATGTCATGAAAGATGAGTTGAAATCTATGCGGGACAATAAAGTATGAGATCTTGTAGAGTTACCCACTGGAATAAGGCCGATTGGTTGTAAATGGATATTTAAAACTAAAAGGGACTTCAAGGATAATGTTGAAAGATATAAAGTAAGACTTGTTGCCAAGGATTTTAACCAACGTGAGGGCATTGACTTTAAGGAGACTTTCTCACCGGTATCTAAGAAAGACTCATTCAGAATTATAATGGCCCTTGTAGCTCATATAAATTTAGAGTTATATCAGATGGATGTAAAGACTACATTTCTCAATGAGGATCTGAATGAGAATGTACACATGTTGCAGCCTGAAGGTTTTGTAGCTAGAAGCTCAGAACACTTGGTTTGCAAACTAAAGAAATCCATCTATGGGTTAAAACAAGCACCGTGACAGTGGTACCTTAAGTTTTATGAAGTAATTTCCTCATATGGATTTGTAGAAAACACTGCAGATATATGCATATACATTAAAACCAGTGGGAGTAAGTTCGTTATGATGATTTTATATGTTGATGACATTCTATTAGCTAGTAGTGATACAAGGATGTTGAGCGACATTAAGAAATTCTTATCTTAAAGATTTGAAATGAAAGACCATGGTGAAGCTTTTTATGTCATCGCCATTGAGATTCGCCATGACAGAATACTTAGACTGCTCAGCCTGTCACAGAGGGCCTATATTACTAGGGTACTCGAAAGATATGACATACAAAATTATGCTTTAGGAAAGTTATCCATTGTAAATGAGACAAATTTGGCCTATTTCAGTGTCCAAAGAATGATTTGGAAAAGAATCAAATGAACGAATTTTCATACGCATCAGTAGTAGGGAGTATCATGTATGCTTAAGTTTATACGCGACTGGACATTGCCTTTGTCATTGAAATGTTGGAAAGATACTTATCTAATCCAGGAATGCAACATTGGATAGCTGCAAAGAAAATATTATGGTATCTTTAAAGAACGAATGACTTCGGACTCACTTACAGAAGATCTGACCAGTTGGAGTTGATCGGATATTCAGATGCAGACTTCGCAGGCTGTGTTGATACTAAGAAGTCTACTTCAGGATACATCTTCAAGATGGTGGGAGGAGCTGTGTCGTGGAAAAGCGTGAAACAGTCTACCACAGCCTTATCCACTATGGAAGCTGAATTTATTTTTTGTCATGAGGTATCTAATCAAGCACTATGGTTACAGAGTTTCTTCTCAGGTTTACGGGTACTGGAGCATATCCCGAAACCATTGAGAATATTTTACGATAATTCAGCTGTTATTTCCTTCTCTAGTAACAACAAGCATTCGTCAAGGTCGAGGCATATCGATATCAAGTATCTTGTTATAAAGGAAATATTTCAGAATCATCAAGTGTCCGTGGAATTCATCGGCACTAAGCAGATGATTGTATATCCGCTCACTAAAGGGCTCCCTATCAAGCCATTTCAGGAACATGTGACATCCATGGGAGTCATTAATCCCACAGATGTTTTCAGTTAGTGGGAGTTGAGCATATTTTGATTTTCACAAACATTTAGAAATCTCATTTTTATGCATTTTATTTTTGGATGATTTTGACATAAAGATTTATTTCTGCTTCTCTATATATGTGCGCAAATTTTGAGTAAGTAGAACTACAGTCGTGTCTTGTTGGAGACATGTAAAAGCTTCGGGATCTTTTAAGGATAGGCACATATCATCACACTAAAGTGTGTAATCCTTATACCACATTCTTAGTTCCTAATCTATGTCGGTAATATTAAAAGTACTTGTGATCATGTTTAGCCTCACTTCGCCTAAATTAAATGATGTGACGACTACCGCGTTTCGATACTGACAGTCTTAATGGACCAGATTGAATAGCATTACTCATATAGTCCAACAATTATATTGGTTAACCATTTGGATGTTTTCTTAAAATATCAAAACTTGTTTTCTTTTTTCTTTTTTAAAATTATTCTGTATGACAATCATTGACGTTGCTCAATGAGGCCCAAGTAGGAGAATGTAAGAACTCAATTTGGTGGGCCTTACTAATCAACGGTCTGGATTGTCATTCAGTTGGACTGAATGATTGAGTAGACCAGTGGGCCCCACTTTAGGTGATCTGCTGCGCAACTCTGATTGTGCAACAATGAGTGTTAGGGATGGAATGCTATAGCTGTTTACGCAGACAACAATTTGAGTCGAATTAGGACACATCAATGTGGAGCATGGGAGAGAGAGTTTTGATGGGTTTCAAACTCTCTCTCCATAGTCTCTATATAAGAGAGCTGGGTCCCCGATCATACACTACGGCAGAATTCGAGTCCCATCTACTGTGCTGCAGAAAGGGTGTGAAGGAGAGGAAGATCCTAGCTGTACTCTGGTATTCTGATTAATAGCGTCTCAACTTGGTAAGCCATCCCAATCGTTTGATCTCTATGTCCTATGCACAATCAGATTCTGGTGATTTCCACATTAAGCAATTCAACAGTCTCAATTGTTCAAAAAATTGGAGTGTAGCTTACATCCAAATGTAAATGCTGTTTTGGCATTGTCAATCTTAGTGGCAGTGAGGCTGTATTCCAGAGTGGAGTAGAGGACCTGAATTACTTGTTCTGACATAGTTTTCTAGCCGCAAGGTAGGGTGTTAATGGATTGGCTACTCCCCATGCCACCAGCCTGGTGGCTGGTGGTCAGTGCTCTATGTCCACCATAATGTATGTGTTTCATCCATTTTTACAGATCCAAAAATGAGAAGGATATAAATCTCAGGTGGACCATAATAGTGATTTTTTTTAACACACACCCCCACACACGCATGCTGTAGTGGAATTTCACCACCTACGGGTACTCGAACCCTTAACCCGGTGTTGAAACTCCTGAGAGTCTACCACCTGAGTAAGAGTAAGGACCCAACCATAATAGTGATTGGATATCCACAATTAAAATTCTCCTAAGGCCCATTGTACTGTTTATTTGACATCCAATCCGTTGATTAGGTCATATAGATTCAGATGAAGGCAAAAAACAAAGATCGGCTTAATCCAAAACTTTTATGGTGTTCACACCCAAGTATAGGGTTGTGATGTAGTAATAAACTCGATAAGACCGAGGTCGAATCCAAAGGGACTGAACCTTGTACATAATCTGAATATAACTTGAACTATAACTATGATAAGATGAAATCTAAATCAGGTAAAAGGAAGGAAATAATTGTGAATAGATTAATTAAAAACTAATAAAAATAAAGGTGAGAAATAGGGTGCCAAGGATCCACTTGTAGCATTTGGAAGCTACCTTGCATAATTCAAGGACACAACTGGAATCAGAGTCCTATCTTATCCAGTTGGTAAGAAGAGATTTATCAGATCTCTGAACTTCTCATGGATCTAATCATTAACGGATAAGATTAGTGAAGATTTGGAAGTGATTCCGTCACCTAACCATGCCCAGGAGACGATGACAAATAACAGCAATTTACCAATCTCACAGCCAATCATAAGAGAATTGTGAAGGTTATGAAGGAATCCATTACCCTACCATGCCCATGAGACAATGGTGAACAACGGGTCTTACTAATTTCACAATCTCAATAATGAAAAGAACATACTTAAAGCTATCGCAGATCCATTGTAATTTAAGTCACAACAAACCATTAAAAACTAAAAGCATACCTTTATAGTCAAACTAATCCAAAAGAGTTCAATAAACATGAATCAAAGCAAAGCAACCATCCTAATCACGCTATAAGTTTCACCTCTTAGCTCTAGCTAAGAGGTTTAGCCTGTCATAGACATGCTAAAAACTCTTAAAAGCAAGAAGGAAGAAAACTAAATGAGAAAAGGAAGAAAAACTCCTTAAAGATCACCGCCTCCACGCCATCTCTCTCCCGCTCCTCTTCTCTTTGCTCTTTCTCCCACGTGCATGGCCTCCACGGCTGCCTTAGATGGTGGATTCCCATAGTGATGTTTTATTGAAAATCCACCCCGCTCATTGCATTCCTGATGAAATTTCAGTTGGAAAGGAGTAGTTTTGGTCGAGTTTTGGTGCGGTCCACTCTATAAAATCAACTCACCATTTATCCTTCATTTGATTGCGATTTACACGTTTGTGCACGCATGAGAGCAGAAGGACACCTAGGCGAGGGTCAAGCCCCCCTTCTGGACGCAATGGATGGTCCAGATCTTGCAAAGGGATGATGGGTGGAGCCCACTAGTGAAAAATGGATGGACAGCGTAAAGACGTTCTCCGTTCTTGCACAGAGGAAAGAGAGGAGACGAGTCAGCTTATGTTGATCGGACTCTCCGGTCCGGTGCACTGCAAGTGCACGCACGTGCACTGTTTGCACGCCTAACCCTATGTGGGGTCCACTATGATGCCTGTGAGAAATCTACTCCGTCCATTTGCTTTGTCATCCCATTTAAGGTGTTAAGAACAAAATTGGGGCATATCCAGATGTCAGGTGGGCCCCAAATCTCTGATATGTGGACTGATCTGTCTATTGGGCCACTTTTAGAGGGATCCAATGGTTGAAAATTAACATATACGGTTCATTTATGGTCCTCAGGCCATATATGAAGTTTCAAGTAGAACAGATGGTGGAAACCTTGTGATCTTGCATTCTGGCCGACTTTCAGGCCACTTGAGCTTCAGTTTCTCGATTTTCTCAGATCTCTGGTATATAAATCCGTCGATCTTGGTCCCCTAGGGTCCCTCCCTTGCCTTGGTGACTCATGAGCATTAAATCTATGCTTTTAGCATCCCATTTCAATATAAGCTCGTAAATACACCTTACATCACAAACACGATTAAATCGGGCCGTTAAACAGTACCATGTTTGTAAATCCAGGAAATAACTGGAGTCTGATATGCAATATTTGACCCTCAACATATGGCTCCCAAAATTTTTTTAATGGTCGACATTCATTCAACATTATTTCCTATAACGCGGTCCACTTGAGATTGGGATATTCCTCATTTTTTGTCACATACCATAAAATGATCTAAAAAAATAGATGGACGGCGTGGATGAAACATATACATCATGGTGGGGCCACAGAGCACCGACCACCAGCCATTGGGTGGTGGTAGGGGAGTAGCCAATCCGTTTCTGTCTATCGCCGACATATTTTTGCCTTTTGTCAGAAGGTATTGGTAATTCAAGAGGATTCATCTAGATTCGAAATGACCCGATTTTAAGGTATCGTGAATAACGGTGCACGAACAATGTACACCTGCAAGATGTAACATCTTCTGAGAAGTGTATGGATACATGTTCTTCTCCGGAGGTTAGCAATTCAAACAGAGATCTTCAATCAGGTAAAATCCTTCTACTAAGCAATTCAAATGGAGATATTTAGTAAGGAAATTCCCTTTTACTATTGGAATGGATTCTTCGACTTGGTTTCATCTTCTTGAGGGTGTGAGTCATTCATCTATTGTTGATGTCTTAAATATGTCAATAACAAGGTCTATTGATGTCATTAATAGACCACTCAATGCCAACAAGAAGAGATCGATGCCATCGATAGATACTCGATCATATCAAAAAAATCTAGAAAATCCATGTTAGTTGCTGGAACGTTTTAGTGTTGTTACTCGATGACATCGAAGGAGTTTGATGCCATCAATAAATTCTCGATGGGGTGTCAATGCCATCGAAGGTCTCAACGAAAATGTGCACAAAATTACATAAGTGTGCAAGTTGTTTCCTATTATAATTGTAACACTATATATAAATTGTTAAATGTGAAGGAAACGATAAAAGATGAATATCAAGCATGTATACTGTTGAACTCTTTTCTAACATCATATGATTCATTCTCATTGAGAAAGAAAAACAGTGACGTGGGTGCTTTTACAGATGCACTAGTTACGAGGGGGAGAAATTCTGAGCAGTACAGTGGATTTTCACTATCAAAGTCCAAATTCATAGGCAAGAGCAAGGGCAAATTGAAGTATTAGAATTGTACCATGACCGGGCACATGAAGAAGGATTGTCATAATCAAGTTGAGAAAGGAGAATTTAGAGGGTTCTTCCAGGGAGGCCAACATTGAGGAATCCAGTGAGGAGGCAAGTGGTAGTGACATGCTGACTATATCAAAATTCGGGTATTATGACGATGAATGGATTTTAGATACGGAGGCTTTATATCACATGGCGCCTCATAGGAGTTGGTTCATCAGTTACAGTAAGTGCAATTGTGGCCAAGTATTTATAAATAATGATAATGCCTATAAAGTGGTTGGTGTTCGATCAATGTGCATCAAAATATTTGATGGTATGGAGCATATCTTGACCAAAGTGAGATATGTTCCTGATTTGAGGAAGAATTTGATATCTCTAGAAGCACTCGAGGCACTAAGGAACAAATTCATCGGGTTTGATCGTGTCCTTAAAGTTTCAAAGGGGGCACTTATAGTCATGAAGGTACAGATGAATGGAAACCTTTATTGGTTGCTCAGGAGTACTTCATCGAGTGGAGTTGTAACGTCTGTAGCAGATTCCATGTCTACATGTATGTGGCATGTGCGTTTGGGCCACATGAGCGAGCGGGGCGTGAATGTACTTTCTGACTGTTGTTTAATTTTAATTTTTAAAAGTATTGATTTTAGTATATGCGAGCATTATATATATGGTAAACAATCGAGATTGTCTTTTAAATCTAGAAAATATTTTTGCAAAGGTATTTTAGATTATTTGCATTCTGATGTATGGGGGCCAACACCCATAGTTTTTAGTGGAGGGTCATCATGGTTTGTCACGTTCATTGACAACTATTTCAGAAAAGTGAGAATTTATTTTATGAAAAATAAATCTAAGGTTTTCACCAACTTCAAACAATAGAAGCCGATGGTGGAAAAACAGTCAATGTGAAAAGTGAAAGAGTTGAGGATAAATAAATGTGGGGAATTCACTTGTAGGGAATTCAATCGATATTGTAAGGATGAAGAAATCATGATGCACAACATAGTGTGGCACACACTAGAGTAAAACAGTGTCACTGATCTGATAAATCAGACTCTCTTGGATAGGGCCCGATGCATGATCAATTATTCTAGTTAGGGTAAGGAATTGTGGAATGAGGTCATTAACATGGCTTGTTACTTAGTAAATCGATCCTTTTCTACAACCATTGAATGTAAAATTTTAAAAGAAGTATGGAGTGGTCAGTAGGTAGAGTACTCGAGACTATTTGTATTTAGTTACGATGCTTACTCTCATGTATCGTCAATTGAGAGAGATAAGCTGGACTAAAGGGTTAAAAAGTCTATCTTTGTCAGATATGGTTATATGAAAAATCATCCTTAGCCATGATGTTAAATTCGATAAAGGATCCATGTTCTATAAGAATGAGCACAAGGAAGCCGAAAGGTTGGTTGTGGACGTTCAATTAGACATATATGAGACACAGATTGATACTGAGATGTAAACAGAGATATAAGAGAATGTGGCGCAACCATATGTGAGAAGGAATCTGTTAAGGGATTGTAGGTTACTTTCTGACTATTGTTTAATTTCAGTTTTTAAAAGTATTGATTTTAGTATATGCGAGCATTATATATATGGTAAACAATCGAGATTGTCTTTTAAATCTAGAAAACATTTTTACAAATGCGTTTTAGATTATGTGCATTCTGATGTATGGGGGTCGACACCCATAGTTTCTGGTGGAGGGTCGTCATGGTTTGTCACGTTCATTAACAACTATTTCAGAAAACTGTGAGTTTATTTTATGAAAAATAAATCTAAGGTTTTCACTAACTTCAAACAATGGAAGGCGATGGTAGAAAAACAGTGAAGGTGAAAAGTGAAAGAGTTGAGGATAGATAAATGTGGGGAATTCACTTCTGGGGAATTCAATCGATATTGTAAGGATGAAGAAATCGTGATTCACAACACAGTGTGGCACACACTAGAGTAAAACAGTGGCACTAAGCTGATAAATCGGACACTCTTGGATTGGGCCCGATGCATGATCAATTATTCTAGTTAGGGCAAGGAATTGTGGAATGAGGTCATTAACACGGCTTGTTACTTGGTAAATCGATCCTTTTCTACAACCATTGAATGTAAAATTTTAAAAGAAGTATGGAGTGGTCAATAGGTAGAGTACTCGAGACTATTTATATTTAGTTACGATGCTTACTCTCATGTATCGTCAATTGAGAGAGATAAGCTGGACTAAAGGGTTAAAAAGTATATCTTTGTCGGATATGGTAATGGTGCAAAGGGGTACAGGCTATATAACCTGGTTATATGGAAAATCATCCTTAGCGATGATGTTAAATTCGATAAAGGATCCGTGTTCTATAAGGATGAGCACAAGGAAGCCGAAAGGTTGGTTGCGGACGTTCAATTAAACATATATGAGACACAGGCTGATACTGAGACGTAAACAGAGATACAAGAGAATGTGGCACAACCATATGTGAGAAGGAATCTGCTGAGGGATCGTAGGTTACTTTCTAACTGTTGTTTAATTTCAGTTTTTAAAAGTATTGATTTTAGTATATGCGAGCATTATATATATGGTAAACAATCGAGATTGTCTTTTAAATCTAGAAAACATTTTTGCAAAGGCGTTTTAGATTATGTGCATTCTGATGTATGGGAGCTGACACCTATAGTTTCTGGTGGAGGGTCGTCATGGTTTATCACGTTCATTGACAACTATTTCAGAAAAGTGTGAGTTTATTTTATGAAAAATAAATTTGAGGTTTTCACCAATTTTAAACAATGGAAGGTGATGGTGGAAAAACAGTCAAGGTGAAAAGTGAAAGAGTTGAGGATAGATAAATGTAGAGAATTCACTTCTGGAGAATTCAATCGATATTGTAAGGATGAAGAAATTGTGATGCACAATACAGTGTGGCACACACCAGAGTAAAACAGTGTCACTGAGCTGATAAATCAGACACTTTTGGAGAGGGCCTGATGCATGATCAGTTATTCTAGTTAGGGTAAAGAATTGTAGAATGAGTCATTAACATGGCTTGTTACTTGGTAAATCGATCATTTTCTACAATAATTGAATGTAAAATTTTAAAAGAAGTATGGAGTAGTCAGTAGGTAGACTACTCGAGACTGTTCGTATTTAGTTACAATGCTTACTCTCATGTATCGTCAATTGAGAGAGATAAGTTGGACTAAAGGGTTAAAAAGTATATCTTTGTCGGATATGGTAATGGTGTGAAGGGGTACAGGCTATATAACTGGGTTATATGGAAAATCATCCTTTGTCATGATGTTAAATTCGATAAAGGATCTGTGTTCTATAAGGATGAGCACAAGGAAGCCGAAAGGTTGGTTGTGGACGTTCAATTAGACATATATAAGACACCGCCTGATACTGATACATAGACAGAGATATAAGAGATTGTGGAGTAGCCATATGTGAGAAGGAATCTGCTGAGGGATCGTAGGTTACCGGCGAGATACATGGATGACCTCATTACGGATGAGATGGATCTATTTACTTTTCAAGATACTCTTGACGATATAAATGTCAAAAAGTGAAAAGCAACAATGCATGATGAGATGGATTCCCGTTATAAGAACGAGACGTAGGAGATGGTGGAGATTCCTGTCGGCCAAAAATCGATCGGGTGCAAGTGGATCTTTAAGAAGAAATATGATGGTACAAGGCAAGGTTGGTAGTGAAGGGAAATGCTTAAAGAGAAGGTGTGGACTTCATTGAGATATTCACGCCAATAGTAAAATAAGTATATATCAGATTCGTATTGGTACTGGTTGCTTAATACAATCTCGAGTTGAAATAGATGGAAGTGAAGACTGTCTTTCTGTATAGGGAATTCGAAGGGTATATTTACATGAAGCAACCAAAAGATTTCAAAACACAAGTGGCAGAGAGCAAAGTTTATAGATTAAAGAGGTCATTATATGACCTGTAACAGTTATTTAGGCAGTGGTATACAAAATTTAATTCTTTCATGGTGAGTTATAAGTTTATCAGGAGTACAATGACACTACATAGAAAGTTGTCATGGATTCAGTCGCTGATCCATTTACACATTATTTTTATCATGTGATGATTGGTATAATGAAATGTGGCTTAGTTAAAATTTGAAATTTTATTGGTCCCAGTAAACCGGTTTTCTCCACTTCCAACGACTTTTAGTTTGGATATGAATTTGGGCTATGGATGTACAAGACATATTACTTATGGATCCTCCTATTATTCTTTCTACTTTATTTTTTTGAAATTCAAAATTGAATTTTAAATTCAATAAATATACCATTGGATTAGGATGAAATGAAGATTAACATTGAGATTGGATGAGATGTGATAACCCATACCTCATTTAAACTATCCTAATTCCATTCCGAAAACAGAAAACAAAAGAATATCCAGAAAGAGTGATCATACCCAATCATCTACTTCCAAGCTAACAGCAGGCATTCCCTGCACGTGTATGCAAATCACTCTAGTGTCCCCTTTTGATAAGGGAAGCGGGATCCAATGAGCTGGTGTATGATGCCTAGTACACATGCAGTTCAACAATTGTGCTTGCATCGTGCTTTTACAAGAATTCAAATCATCAGACTTTGCTTTGATAGATATAATTGAAAAATTGCAATCGTGTCTCACATTTGGTGTCATGAGAAAAGTATCAAGCATTAAATATTTGCCACTGCCCATCCATGTACATGTGCAAAACTATATGTGGAATTAGGAAATGATTGTTCTATGCGTCAGGCATGTAAATCAAATAAACTGAATAAAAAGCATACCTGATTGGGAAGCCATGGCTATAGGTGATTGCTGGAGTCTTCCACACCTTACACTTTTAAAGAAGCGTCATGATGGCAATGTAAAACTTTTGATGTGTGTAGGCTTGGGGACACAACCCTACTTATATAGTTTAGAGGGTTGAAGAGTTTAAAACGCATCAAAACTCCTCTCCTCTAGGTTCCACATGAATTTGACAATCCTAGTCCAACAAGAATATTGTACATGTGACACAATTGTAGCGCACCACCCCTTACACAACTTTAAATTAATCACAACCTTATGTGGTCCATTAGTATGCCTAAATCACATTATCTAATTAACACTTAGGGAAATTCAGACCGTTGATTAATAAAAGCTCACCTAATAGAAATTCTTACAATATACCCATAGGTAGTGTCAATCACTAAAGGTTAGTATCATGGATGCACTATACCGAATCAATCACTAAACATCAATATCGTGAACCAAGACAATGTTAAATATGAAATAAAATCCATTACTTTCATCATTAATATAAAATGCCTTGTATTGTTTATCATTTGTTTTCTATTTCAATGAGATTTACCTAATCTCAATATTCTATATTATGCCATTTGCAGGCTTTGACTTTTGTGACAAAACAATCTTTTTGGAGGATGCATGAAATCAATCAAATGATTCTCATCTAATACATTTTTTTCTTTACAAGTGGAGTCCAACATTGTGGAGCCCATATGATGTGCGTTTGACATACAACCAGTCTCAGACCACCCAAAAATCAAGTCAATCTACACTTCTTCTTCTTCTTCTTCTTCTTCTTCTTTTTCATCCAAAAGAAAAAAGCAAGATTTCTCCATTCAAGCTATCTTGAAACATTAACATCCAGAAGCCCTAACCCTAAAAACACATGACCCACCCAAATCTTTACAATCAGCTGATCAGCACCATCAAAACCCAAAACCCTACAGAGATCCCACCAACCAGTCCACAGACACATCTAGATCAGCCACTAAAGCCGTAAAGGGTACGGCCCTGGCGTTTGAGTGCGCAGACAACATCCATGGCGGTGACGGTCTTGCGGCGAGCATGCTCGGTGTAGGTGACGGCATTACGGATGACGTTTTCAAGGAAGATCTTGAGAACTCCTCTCGTCTCCTCGTAGATCAGACCGCTGATTCTCTTGACCCCACCACAGCGAGCCAAACGATGGATGGCAGGCTTAGTAATACCTTGGATGTTGTCTCTCAAGACCTTCCTATGCCTCTTTGCTCCACCCTTTCCCAATCCCTTCCCTCCTTTCCCTCTTCCGGACATCTTCTCTTTTTCTCTCTCTCTCTCAGAATGGAATTTGAATTTTTGTGGGATCAAGTCAATCTACACACCTAAAATTTAGAGCTTCCATAAAGTATGCATTATTACCCGATCGGGATTTCCGCTTCGTCCCATATTTTGGTTGAAGGAAGGCTTCGCCAATGGAGGAGCGCAGCAGCTCCACGTAGCGCCTCTGTTTTTGTTAGAATTCTGCTGCCGCTGATTATCCTTTGGAAAATTTGGCATTCCAGAAACGATGCAGTTTTCACCAACAAACCGATGATTGTTAAGAACTCCATAGCTAGAATCGACTGGTGGGCCCGTCGGGTTATTCATGACGCTCAAGTCCCTTCATCTCCCTTTCTTCAGAGCAGACGTAGCTCCCCTGATCTCATTCATCGCCACTCCTCTGTTTTGGTCAAATGGAAACGCCCCTGGTCGAGTTAGGTGAAACTAAATGTTGATGGGTCTGCGGGTGGTAACCCCGGTCCATCAGGTGGTGGCGGCATATGTAAAAACGAGCTTGGTGCCTTCATTTTCACATTCTCCATTGGATATGGGGAAGGTTCGAATAATCTCACTGAGTTGAGGGCCGTGCATGATGGCATGGTGGCATGCATTGATAAAGGTTTGCTCAAGGAGGAGGTTGAATCAGATTCAAAGATAGTGGCAGATTTAATTCTTGGAAAATGCCCCTGTTCGTGGAGGTGGAAGCCGTGGGTAAAAAGGATCAACCTATTGAAGAATCAGGGAAATTTCATATTCAGTCACATTTTGCGTGAAGGAAATGGACTGGCTGATAGAATGGCGCGGCTTGGCAGTGGGACCCAAACGACGGCTCTCCATTTCCACATGGCCTCTATTCCTACAGAAGTCAGAGGTTTGATCTTTCTGGATAAGGTCGGACTAGGGTCCATCAGGACGATTGCACATAGGTCTTAGCTAGATTTCACTTTTGGGCTCTTGTACATTGTTGGTCCGAGATGACCTCTTATGATAGGTCGCCCTGAGATTTTTGGCACGGGTGCGACCCGAATGAGTTTCCACAATGTAATTGGATGTATATCCATCCTTTTGGTTATCAATGAAAATAATATTTTTGAAAAAAAAAAAAAAAAAACCCGATTGGACTAACCTGCTTCTAGGACATCTCATTGTCATGGTGTGGTGAACCAGTAGAAACCTCTGACTGGAATTACTAAGATAATTGTGCTTGTGTTATCTGAATTATCAGATAATAGTTTTGTTGATTATACCAATGCAATAGTCGACTGGCTTGACAAAACCATCTTTTTGTAGGCTTAAATGAACCAAATGATTCTCCTCTATATATTTTTTTCTTCTCTAAAAAAGTAGTAGAGTCTAGCATTGTGGGGGCCATTTTGCGTGTGTTTGATATACAATCAGTCCAAATGGTGCAACCTACAATCACGATCAGACCACCCAAAAATAATGCCAATCTTATTACTGTGGAGCCCATGTGATGTGCATTGAGCTAAATAATTAGAAATCTTGAGGATTTTGATACAAATGCTGTTAGATAATTGTGTTTGTGTCACAGTTATATGCGATTCCAGACAATCCAAATCATAAATCATCCACTTAACCATGGATAAAGAATAATCGAATGGGTCTCACATGTAGTTCTTTCAGAAATGAAAGTATTCGGTATTAAATACTTTGCACTACAGATCATTAACATGGACTAAAGGTCTCACATGTAGGTAGTCTCAATCACTAAAAAAATAATATTATGAATGCAATACACATGATCAATCACTACAGATCATTAACATGGACTAAATATGAAATAACATTTATTACTTTCATCATTAATATCAAATACATTGCTTTCCTTTATTTAGGATATTTTCTTGTGTTTGGATAATAAAGGAAATATTAGAGTCTACTAAGCAATCAATATCCAAACACCATAGTCTTCTCAAGAGGGTCTCACGGATCAAGTGTGCATCTGGGCAATCTCTAGTAGACAATCGCATAGCTCCCGCGGTTTGCAGAACATGGGCATGTGATCGGAACCATTGATCACTTTCACTTCTTTCACCGGGTTATTCTCGACAATCCAATGCTGAAAATTATTGGGTATCCCTTTATCTTCATCGCATATGATGAAAACTCGCCTAACTGACCCATATCTCTCCACTGAAAAGATCGGTGCATTTGACAGATCTTCTTGAAACAACGATCCAACCCTTACCAGTGTAGTTGCCAAGGTGAAGTCCTGTTTTCAGCAGAAAAAGGAAGAAACAAATATACAAGCTTGTTAAATAATCTATTGACTGATATATTATATGTAATAGGAAAATGGCTTCTAGTCGTGTTATAATGTCACTTTCTTTAAAACGATATTTGCCTCTAATACAAATCGAATCCAAGCAGGTTAATTTGGATTAACAACAATCTGTCTTCTAAATATAATAAAGCCCAAAATCTTGTTATTGACCTACAACAAGGGGCATCGGAGTTAAAAAGATTTCGAAGGGTGAGATTATAGTGAAGGCTCGTAAATGGCTAAGGGAGGTGGGTGATCACTACTTAAAGTTTCTCACCGAGATATGTAGAAGGCTTTTCGGGGAGAGGATGGAGCTGTGAAAAGAGGTTAAGGGCTGCTTGCATAGATAATGCACGGCTGGGATCTCTTAAAAGAGTTTCGTGCAACTAAATTGTAGGGCACTGGGATTAGGTGAGGCTGAATCCCTTTGCCATTCAACCTCTTGATAATTAAGTCACACAGACCTGGAGATTATAGTGAAGGCTCGTAAATGGCTCACCCACCTCCCTTGGCCATTTAGTAGTGATCACCCTAATGGCTTATCCACATGATGGGCAATCCACATCAAAGATGGGGCCTGCATGATGGAGGGTCCACATCAAAAGTGGGCTCCACATTATGAATGACCCACATCAAGTTCAGCCCATCCAATGGATTATCCACATCAAATGTAGGCCCCTAATGATGAATGACTTATATCTAAAAGTGGGCCCCACATGATGGATGGCCCACAATGAAGGTGGGGCCCACATAATGGACAGTCCATATCAAAGGTGGGCTCTGCATGTGGCGATGGATATTGAAAGTGGCTCCACATGACAAACAATAACATTAAAGGTGGGCCCCACGTGATGGATGACCCATATCAAAGTGGGTCCTACATAATGGAGAGTTTGCATTAAAGTTCAACCCTTAATTAATGATAAATGGTTCACATCTAAGGCAGACCCCGTATGATTGACAACCCACATTGAAGGTGGGGCTACATGATGGATGGTCCACATCAAAAGTTGGCTCTGCATGATGAGCAGTGGATATTAAAGGTGGGCCCCACATGAGGATGATTCACATGGAAGGTCAGTCCCTAATGATAAATGACCCACTTCCAAGGCGGATCCCACTTGATGGACGGCCCACTTTGAAGCCGGGCCTTGCATGATGGACTATCCACATTAAAGGTGGGCCCGCATGATGAATGGCCTATGTCCAAGGTGGGCTCACATGATGGATAACCTACATCAAAGGTGGACCTCCGAAGGTGGATGGTCCACAGTGAAGGTAAGCCTAATTAATGGTCCACATCAAAGGTTGGGCCCATATGATGGACAATAAATATTATGGGTGGACAGATCAAACTTAGGGGAAAAGTACTCATGTGATGTTGGAAACCAAATATATTTTTTTACTCTATTTTTTTTTTTTTAATTTTTTTTTTTATTTCCCTCCTGATAAATCACGTTGTTTACCAAACTTGTTATTGAAAAAATAAAAAAGTTCAAGATAAGTTACTTGGTACAGAAGTCACTTACATAATAAAACTTACCGTACATGTGTCTCCTACCGTGTTTTCCAGAAACGAAGATTATTCTCTTGAAAATATTTGAGAAAGATTCACTTGTTGCAGCCTAAAAGGGTTGTTTTTTCAACAAATTCTTGAGAAATTTATATTTTACCACCATTAGAAATTGGTGGTGCTTCTGAGAGAGGAAATTGCAAAAATGCTCTCAATTATTATTATTTTTCTTTAAAAATAGTGAAAGTTATGAATTTTGAATAACATCCAACCCATCCAATGTATGCACACCACCATGGTAATAATGGGGATAAAACATCAAGCTAATCAGATTATCAGATGGGCAATACTTAAATTGGATCCACTGGTTTTTGGTTTTGGTAATAGTATTGCTGTGCATCCGTTTCCTTAAATTGGATCCACTGTTTTTTGGTTTTGGTAAATAGTATTGCTGTGCATCCGTTTTGTGGGTTTGATGTGGGACACATACGAACGGGGATTTCCTGCTAAACCCTTATGTACGAAGTGTCTGTGCCGGAAATCTAGGTAGGGCTCACCGTTATGCTTGTTAGAAATCCACACCTGTTCATCCGTTTTGTGAGATCAATTTACTTATGAGACCAAAACTGAAAAGGATACAAGATTCAAGTGGGCTGCACTATGATCCTTACTGTTGCTCGGGTGGTAGACTTTTAAGGAGATTCAACACCCGGTCAAAGGTTCGAGTATCCATAGGTGGTGAAATTCCACTGGTGTGAGTGTGTGGGGTGTGTGTGCATGTGTTAAAAAAAAAAAAAAAAAGAACAAAGAAAAAAGAAAAGAAAAGTGGGCTGCTCTAAAGCAAAATGTGGGTAGGGAAATTCTTACAGTTGAAACCTGCATGGGGTCGACATTGATGTTTACATGCCATCCATACAGTTCATAATGTCATTCCTATTGGGATGAACTGAAAACATAAATATTAGCCTGATTCAAAACTTTTATGGCCCCACGAATATTTCAACTATGGAAGTTCATTCCTCACGTTTTCGGCCCACTTGAGTACCAGATCTGGAGCTCAAAAAATGGATGGACGGGGTGGATTTCTCACAAACATCACAGTGGTCTCCACTTAGGTTCCCATAGCAGGAAATCCCCTACTGACAGATACTGCCCTGCCCCACAATTCTAGACTCTTCACTTTGTTTGAAAGAAAACATTGGGGGCACTAATATAATTTCCCTCTGAAAAAGCAGGCAATATTGCAGTAAAAATTCCTAAAAATAAACCCCTGGACTTTTTATCTTTACTATATTTATTAATCAGGTTTTGGATGTTTTGTCCTCTCTTGAGATGTGACTTAAAGATTTTTTAAGGACTAAGTAAGACATTTAAATTAAAAAAGAAAGAATATTTTATGAAATAAAACATGTTCCCGTGATCAGTTTTTATTTTACCTATAAATTGCATTAGTCGGTGGCTTAGATTTCACTCGCAAAATCCAGCAAACAGCTTTTATTTTATTCATAAAATGCATTATCCCACTTACCATATAATGAAAAAGGATCACATAAATTCCAACTGGATGGGGCTCTAATTGATCATTTTAGGGCCAAATTAGGGTTTCTGTAAGTTATAAGTTTTGTTAATTTGAGATTTAGAAATATTTTATTTATTTTAACTAAATTTTAATATTTCAAGAAAGTTCTGTATTTGAATTAGATTTAGTCAAAGGTGTCCTTTTATCTATTTTAACTAAATCCCCCACTGCTTTTTAGAGTGTGGTCCACTTGATATTTATATCTGTCTTATTTTTCTGCTCAAGCCTTAAGAGGAGCTCGCCAAATGGATAGATGGTTTGGATATAACACATACTTCATGACGGGACCCACAGAACTTGCTGACGGCAATACATCAGCTATATCGCTGGTGTGTGATACACCAGCCAATCCACTTCCATACCTAAAAATTTCTAACAACCAACAGAAGTACATGTCCTGCGACCTGCAATTTTAAAATCATCGTCCGTGCAGTAACTGCACCTGAGCAAAATAACCTCCACCATAATAATTAAAAAACAATCACACAGACAACCTTCCACTATTTTCCATGTCAACATCTTCTTCTGTAGAACATCAAGCGTGCATATGATCACCTAAGGCCACGATCAAGCTGGTCCACTCATCGGCAGGCCACACTGCTGAAATCAGCGGCCAGTAAATACCCTGACTTAATGTACAGCTGAGGCGTACTTATTGAGCGAATTAGCCAGGTCTCCCTCTTTATATATATATATATATATATATATATATATATATATATAAAAAAACCATCTTTAATAAAACTCATTCACGTAAATTGCTTATTGTTGTTAGTGGTCGAAATGATTGAACCCCTAATAGACAGAAATATGTACGGGTCTAGTTCTGGTCTTAAAGCGTGGGAAAATGTACGTAGATGGCCTCGTGTCAGCCTTGTGTCTCTCCCACGAGTGATGTGATGTGAGTACGGGTACCTGGGTGAAAGAATTTATTAAACAAAGTGTAGTTGTCCCCGAACAGAGATGGACAGGTCAAGTAGGCACTTAACTATAATGGGTAAATAATTTTCAAACATGTTTTGCATGTGATTACTTTTTATAATGAGGGGTTCTTAAGTGATACTCTAGTCAGGGATGTGGAGCTTAGGTGAGGCTCACAGATGTTTGTGAGAAATCTACTTCGTTCATCTATTTTATCAACTTATGCTAGGGCATAAGCCCAAAAATGAGGTAGATCTAAAACGCAAGTGGGGTGCACCACAAAAAATGATGGGAAGGGAATGCTTACGGTTGAAATCTTTCCAGACACAACTGAGGTGTTTATATGCTATCTAAACCATTCACAAGATCATTTCCATTGGAATGAACTTAAAATACAAAAATATTAGCCTGATTTAAACTTTTGTGGCCAATGAACGTTCCAAAGATAGGTAGCGTCCTTGAGTTTTGATCTGTCCCTCTTCTGGGTCATGTCCTAACATGAGCTAACAAATTGTATGGATTAGTAGATTTTCAATAAACATCACTGTCTGTCCTACCTAGCTTCCAGTCAGGCAGCATGGGAGTGGATTGGGTGCAGCGGGGGCCTCATGCATCACGGCAAAGCCCTAACGTTGCAACTTATGATTGGGACACTGTGCCGCTGTCAGAAGAATCAGGTCCTCACCCAATCCACTCCCTCTAAACACATGACACGTGGATGGAAAAAATGGGCCTGTATACTGAAGTTCATTCACTTCTTGAATATGACTGTTTCACGTTATAAATTTACCTCTGGAGGGGAGAGTTGATAGAGCATTTTTGACAAGAACTTGGGGCCAAAGAGCATCGTTGAGGGCTTTTCCGTCCCTCGATCTAACTTGAATTCAGTGTCGAGGAAGAGCGCCAGAGGTGTCCTCTCCATATACTATCATTCAAGAAAAAGCGAAAAGTTCTCTTTAGATCCTGTTCCGAATAATGGATTAATGATGGAAAACACATCAGGTTTATGAAAACCTATCATGGAATCCAAAAGAAATCAGAAACCATGGATTCCAATTTCCAACAGATAATCAGCTGTTTGGGTTACAATCCCAAATGGATTTCCACAATTTTCCGACAGCCCACATGTATGCATGCACAAGTCATCTACACCGTACAACATATGCTAGTGTGGTAGACAGGAAAATATCTAAGCCATCTATCAGGTGAACATCACCATTGACACATTACCCACGAAGATAGATGGAAAATATCCCAGCCATCCATCACATGGGTAAATTCGTTCGGTTTTTTTTTTTTTTTTCTCAAGGATCCTTCAATGTATTGAAAAAGATGTAACCGATGTACAGACCGGACTTTCAGGTGGGCAAACTTTGGCCTCACCTATCATATGGCCTATATGACAAACAATAAATGGGAAAAAAAAGAAGAAGAAGAAGAGAAAACAGAACAGGGGACCATAGCTACCCATAAGGGGCGAAGCTACATACCAGTTTCTACTACCAGAAAGAAACCAAAAACTGGCACAGCGACAAAACACTCTCTACCCAGGAGGAAGGCTACTAACTGAAGCTTGGAAGCTGAAAGACATCACTACCAACAAAAAACTGCAAGAGGAGGCATCAGGCAGGCTACAAATTCGTTCGGTTAATTGTGGCCCATTTTATTAGCGAGCCAACCTGATCCTTGGGATAGGGAATCTAAGTAGGGCAGCCTTTCTGACGGATGGCTCAGATATTGACCTGTATGCGAAGTTGGAACGTGGCGACTTAGTATGCTATAGTGTAGTGAGTTACTACGGAGAATGGAAAACTGCGAATCGAAAGATCTGACCGTTGGGTTCCAGTGAAGTATGGAACAGGCAACCTGAGTATCTCAACCTCTAAGATTTTAAGTAAGAATACTACACACCTCCACGTATGAACACAAAACTTATTTTCTCATTTCCGACGTGAGACTAATGGAAAAACTATATACGTTTTTTCATTTGAAAATTTCAAATTAACTTAACAGAAAAACAAGATTTTTAAATATACTTGATTTTTCAAAAACCAAATTTCAACAATACTCAATACACATTGACAAGCACGTACCTTATCCAAGACATAAGATGGCCTGTTAAAAGAATCCGGTATGAACGCAGTTAGGAAGACTGCGACAGACACTTTCTCTGGGTACCTATCCATGGCTAGAGCCAGGTTCAAACCTCCAAGGCTGTGGCCCACCAGGATCACTCTCTCCTGTGGAGGGAGAGAGGCCATGATGTCCAGCAACGGCTGAGAATAGTCAGAAAATGTAAGGACCTCGTCCTCGAACTTCTTCGTATTGATGCCTGAAGCCGCAAGATCAACGACCGTAACTCGGTTGCCTGCAGATGTTAGTAGTGCAGCCACCTTGTACCAACACCATGCTCCATGACAAGCACCATGCACTAGAACGAAGTGCTTCTTCTCTCCTCCCTCCATCTTCTCCTTATGCACTTGGCATTTCTTCTTTCTTCCTTTTTGTAGACTTTCTTTCGGCATGTGGGGCCCAAATAGTGGGCCGGCAAATCAAAGTCGATTGGAAAAGGGAATTTAGATACGTGAGGGGTCCAAACTCATAGCTTACCGGTAGATAAATTGCATTTCGAACGCTGAGGTGATGGGTGTGCATGCACGTGTGATGTGAGGATGTGTTTTAAAGGGAAAATGATTTTTTTTTTTTCTAAAAACCATCTGTAACTTCTGCCATTATAATGTGTTTACTATTCAAAACCTCCTTTTGCATGACTTACCTTACCTTATAAAACTATAAAATTAGGTTATAAAAGAAGGCAATTTTAACTTTAGCTGACAATTTGCAGAAGTGGACCTTTAGGACATTTCTGCCTCCGTTCAACCTCTCTTTTTACAATTTAACCCCTTAATTAGTCAGCAACCAAATTGTTGATGGGACAGCCCTTTCGATGGAGCCACTCCTCTGTCTACTTAAGATCCATGCCGTCCATCCATTTGGCTGACTCATTATAGGGCATTAGCCCAAAAATCGGAATGACCAGTGGATCACACCACTTGTGAGCTGTGAGACAATGACACCCACCTTAAAACCTTCTTAGGGCTCATGCTATGTAGGTTCACCTGAGATTTTTGTCGACGTCAAATCAAGATACTAAAAAATAGGTGGATGTGAAGCTCAAGTAAGCCCCAAGACAAAAAGTGAACAGGCGGATTCCCATTGTTCCAACCTTCATGGGCTCCACTATTACGTTTGTATGTAATCTAGACCATTCATAAAAAATATTTTTTTTAAAAAATAAAAATAAAAAAGACCATTCATAAAGCAGCCCAACCCTTCCAAACGTCATTTCCATTAGAATATTGAACCAAAAGAACAAAAATATTAGCTTGACCCAAAGCTTCTGTGACCCGTGAATGTTTCAATAGTAGGTTTACAATCTTCCTCATTTTTTAGGTCACACCATAAAATGAGCTGGTAGAATACACAGACCAAGTTAATTTCTCACAAATACCACAGAAAACCCCACCTAAGTGAATTTCACACAAACACCATAGAAAGCCCCACCTAAATTTATATCAATGGACAAAATAGTTTGGTTTTAAAGGAAGGGTAATTTTAGTATTTTAAAATGCTAAAGAAACACGTGTATCATATCTAACGTCTGCTTACTGTGGATGTACTAATTAATAACAGAATGAAGAATACGCGGTGCAAAAAGAGGTTTCAAAAGGTAAGTGGTTATTTCTCGATGACAGAAAACGTAGTTGGGTTTTGGAAATAATCCCTAAAAAACAAAAAAGGAATAAAGACTGCAGATAACTAAATATCTACGCACATGGACGCACGCACGGCCAGGCAATTCATAGCTCCGTCACTGTTTGTCTTTCTTTTCCCACTGTGATATTATCACGTGATCCTTGCAGATTATTTAGGGCATGAGCCCAAAATAATGCAGATTCAATGCTCCAAGTTGCCAAATCAAAGAATACTGTGGACTGTCGGCCAGAAGAGAAAAACGTTAGCCAAACCAGAGAATACTGTACATTGTTGACCAGACCAGAAAAAACGTTGGGATTGAACACCCACTGCCACCATGTTTATTTGCATCCATCCATTTAATAAGGTCACATAGACATGCATGAAGGGAAAACACAACCATCAACTTAATCGAAACTCGAGTGGCTTCCGATGAGTTTTTAATGGCGGGCATTCAATCCCCCACTGTGTGAGTCAAATCTCCTTGGAGCCACTGCCAAGTCCTTCTAAATAATTCATATAGTTATTTTCATTGCAATAACTGAAGATACAAATATTAGCTTGGTCCAAAACTCCTGCCTACAAAGGTTTCAACAGTAGCATTTGCATTTGCTCTCTTTTGTGATTTGACTTGACTTTTGCATTGCCTCTTTCCGCAGGACGCAGATTGCATATTGACCAGTATCACTTCGCTACTGATGGTGATTTATGGCCCCCACCATAACATATGTGTTTTATCATCACTTTCCATACATTTTCCAGTTAATTTTAGGGTATAGGACCAAAAATGTGACAGATTAAAATCTTCGGTGGACCACACTAGGAAAACAGTGGTGATTGAAGGCCCACCATTTAAAAAAATCCTAGCCACTGTAATGTTTATTTGCCATCCAACCAGCTGATTAGGTCACACAGACCTGGATGAAAGGAAAACAGCTTGATTCAAAAATTTTGCAGGCCTCAAAAAGTTTTTAATGACAGGCTTTTAATCACTATTATTTTTCATGGTCGGTCCACCTCAGATTTGGATCTCCCTCATTTTTTGGTTCATGCTCTAAAATGATCAAAAAAAAAAAAAAAAGATTGAATGGCGTGGATAAAACACATACATCATGGTCAGGCACTAAGATCACTAACCAGTAGCTACGTTGGTACTTGCAGCTGTAGCTTAGTGTTGCAAGACAGAACGGAATGGCGTGCTACGGTGGTGTGTTGACGTGGCAAAGTTGCCTGACCGCCATGATGCATGCCTTATATGCATACGCATGAGCCCAAAAAATGAGGCAGATCTAATCCTCAAGTTGGCTACACCACATGGGACAGTGTTGAAACCTTCCAAGGGCCCACTATTATATTTATTTTGCCATCCAACCTATTTATAAGATCAAACATACCTGGATAATGGAAAAACACAAATATTATCTCGATCCAAATCTTCCATCGATCCCAAGAGGTTTTCAGTATTAGCATTCAATCCCACCCCTTCTGAGGTATGGTCCAATTAATTTTTGGATCGGGATCTCAAAAAATGGGTGGACGTTGTGGATGTATATAACACATACATCAAGGTAGAGTCTACAGAACTTTTTCGCACCACCGAAGTTGGTACGCAATCCCCTGCCGAATAAATTTCTAGCGGACGCGATTCCATGTGATCGCGGGAACCACTGAACTTGGTGCTGGAGACCGTGACGTATGTGTTTTATATCCACACCGTTTATCTATTTAACAACTTCATTTTAGAACACACACTAAAAAATGAATCAGATCCAAACCTCACATGAACCATACCACAAAAAAACCACGATGACTGAATTGTTAAAAATTATACAGATTAATGTATTTTTGTATAATGTGGAAACCGAAAATTACAAAATAATCTGAAATCAGGACAGGCTGAAGCACGTCTGAAACGCGGTCCTTAAAGCGTTATTTGCCCCTACTCAAGTGAACTGAGTATGCTGATAGGTTACAGGCAAACAGTTTCTAGGATACGACGAGCCTAGTGTGGGTCTGCGTTCAGCAAACACGAAGGCCCACCAAATGGAACTCAATTACACACTTTCTGGCAGTATTATAGTATAAAAGAAAAATTCTAAAAGAAAAAAGAAAAGAAGAGAAAAAGTAGTTTCGACTTCTGCACAAGTCAATTCAAATCTCAGCCACTGGTTCAGTTGAACCGTCCTAGACCACACCACTGGTCTGTTCTTCAAGCTAAGGTTTAAGCCTTGCCATATTACTAGAAACACTAAAATGTATGAGTTGAGAGGGGCTGGCTGTCTCAGTTCGTATGGATTTGCTGGAGTAAGTTGAGATGGTTTGGAAACCCATCCAGGCCCTCTTTTTATAGGCTATGGTGGCTAGGGGATTATGGTCCAGAGACTTAAATTTCATTAAGTCATTTATGAATTAGAAAACTAGCCATTTTATGGCCGTTTTACTTATTGTGCATGGGCCATTAATCTGCTGCATGCTGATTGTTGTGAGACACTGGCAAGCTGTTTCAAGCTGTTGGGCTAGCCATGCAGCGGTTACAGCTGGACCCTGCACTAACTGCACATCTGATTATTCATAATGAATCTTTTCGATCTCTATTTATCTTGAGAGATTGCTCTCCCGATCCTTTAGTCTCTCTGCT